>NW_024470340.1:0-25657 GCF_900496995.4 Aquila chrysaetos chrysaetos | reverse complement strand
TGTCTCTGTATCTGCACTTATACTCAAGATGCTGTTAGAGGCCAGTGTCAGAAAATATTGAGAAGGTGGAAAAGTAGAAGTTTAGTATTCATAACCATACACAAAATTCTAACAAGACTGACTACACAGAAGAACTTAAAATTAATATTCCCCATGTAAAGTAAACCTGTTCACTGGATTTACAACACATGCATCTTTGTTTATGCCCAATATATATGCATGATGAATTTAAGACTAGGTAGGTCTTGCAGAGAGAGCAAGAGCAAGCAAGAGCTTTTCAAAGGGCTCAGATTAAGTGGGGCAAGAAATCGACGCAGAACTGAAAGTATAAGTGAATATTCACATTCCCCACCACCACTAATTTGGTATACCCTCGCCATTACATTGGTAAAACTGGCACACCTTCTTGTAGAAAAAGTGGGGATATGCAAGTGGTTAACATTATATCTGGAGTAAGGTTGAGAGACCAGTTAGAAATTGGATTACTAGTGGGCTCTACAAAAAAGGAATATAAATACAAGGAAAAAACAAAACAAAACAAACAAAAAACCCACCCCCAAAACCCCACACAAACAAACAAAAGCGTAACACAAATGAGAAGTGAAGGAAAGCGAACTAGAGTTAGTATTTCATCAGAAATAATTATGAACAGAAAATGTTGGGGGGAGCAAGGTGGGCCACAAAGACAAAGCAAGAGACTTAAACAATTTGATTTATAATGCAGTGAATATGCAACACTTGAAGCGGTGCTCCTTCCATTGAAATAAAATTAGTGGATTGTTTGGGTGGCCAACTCACGTAAAAGTTCAGTGACAGAAAGACTTAATGGGGAAAATAAGACAGAAAACTTTAAAAAAACAATACACGGTCTATAAGGGGATACTATTTAATTATATAAAGGTAGGTAATAAAATACATTTCTCTTTCTAATCAGGCAGTGAGGCATAAACTGTTGGGACATACCGCTCGGGGCCACTGCTGTCTGGGACTGAAACACTTGCATTGTACTGCATTGGTCATTGGCGTTCGTGGATGTTGGCATTGGGCATGGGTATTCAATCAGAAGTTGTCAAGTATGGTACCCGTTTGGCAACGAGCACATTTTTGGGCATAGCCAACCAGGGTTTTCACATGGGCGTTCAGGGGTGGATAGGCCAACGTCATGGTGGGCAACGCAGGGGCAAGTCGATCCAGTACATGGGTAACGGAGATATATGGCCAAAAAAACAAGGAGAGGGAAAAGGGGGAAAGCAATAAATTTTAATTTAATACAAACTATACTCATTACTCTTAGTTAACGAAGCAAGCTTAAGTTGTTCTGAAGACTAACACAATAATGGATTGCTACATTGACCGTGGCTAACAGTATGGATCTTAATGAGTTACTTTATCTGACTAAACTACTTTTTACTTTTAACATAATGATGTTTCAGTAGCAGGCTGGCTCATGAATGTAAAACACAAAAACTGTTGAGATCCATATTACTGAAACCTTGGGCAAGTTGGGAAAGTTAGCATTCCAGACCAATTAAATTATCTGGACTTAGGTGATGTATTTATTTACTTAAAACAAACAAACAAACAAAACCACTAGCTGCCAAAGTTAGTGAGCGTATGTATGATTCCTGACCATTTCAGCTTAATCCTCAATTCTAGTTGCTATAGTTTGTGAACTTAGATGGAACTGATTCTGTAATAATATATTAGCAAATATTGTGTTGAACAGTCTTGCTTGAAAAAAATGCTGAAATTGTAGCTGATGCTAAGTACAGGAGTGTAAACAAATGGAATTTAAGAAGCATTGCCAAGTTTTTTAAATACATAATATTTATGCTGATCATGTGTCTTATCACAAGAGTCAACCCACTATAAAATATGAATAGGTAAACAAGTCATGACCATTTAAAAATGCTTCCAAGTAATAAAATGTTTCTTTACTGTTCTATACCTGTATTTAAATCATGCAACCTTAACATCAATGGTTTTGTGCTTTATGTCCAAGCTGTTAAAGTAAGAACAGATGGACCATTATGTTTTTGTTTTTTTTTTTTAAAGGAAGTTAAAGAATTCCTCTATCACTGGGTTAAGCCAGCCACCTGCAATAGTTTTCAATAGTACTATAATTGATTCACACATATGGGAAATGGTACAGTTAAGGGTTTTAAGCTTTGCCAATATTTCTCATTAAAGATGTTAACTCATTTGAAGTGTGTAATTTAGAGGAACCCTGTTTGAAAGCAGAGAGGTTTAATATAAACCTCTCCTCCCACATAACTTAAGATGGGTTTTATTACAACACAAACTGAAAAACTAAAGTTATCTCTTCTAACAATCATTATAAATGGCTTATAGTTAGATTACTGTTGTCTAGATTTTAATTTCTCAATTTCTAGAAATGTATGCAATCAAATTTTCAATGTAGTGCTCTGAAAGAATCGGTGTTAAATTAATTCAAACTCATATATACTCACATCTGTACGAAGTGCCTTAATATTTTTGCCACCTTTTCCAATCACTGCTCCAGCATTCTGGAAAATAGTTTTCAGAAGTTATGTTATGCTAATACAGCACAGACTACATTTTTGAACTGAAGACTAAGAACAATCTATCTATTTCTGCACTACCTTGTGGGATGCATTTAGGGGTGGGGTGGGGCTTGTTTTGCTTTTGAAAGGTTCAAATTAAATCAAAATATAAACTGACATGGTTTTACCATGGGGGAAAAAAAAAAGGTCAAAACAGCTCTTACCACTGAACTTTAGAAAGAGATAAAAATACTCAATAATATTATTTCAGTTTTGAATTTGAGTTTCTAGGCAATTCTGCCTGTGTTAAAACCATCTCATAGTTAGAGCATGACTGAAAAAATACCTTATGGAATTCCATGCATGTTATATAGGTCAAGGATTTTCCTAATTTATTTGATAACTTTTTTTTTTTAAATATGTTTGCAAATTTCACTTTCGCACTCCAAACATTTGATAATTTCAAATGCTACTTTTGGTTTAAACCTATGTAACTCAACTGACCACTGAGGTAGGTACAGTCTGAAGAATGTAAAGCCAATATAAACAATTGCTAATCTCTAGTTGCTAAAATCAACAGGAATAAACTCAGATATTCAAGAGGAGCAATTGTAAAACTACATTTTTACCAGGCTATTTCAAGAGCTACATGCAAAATTATTGCTTTTATTATGCAGTTCATACATGATGCTAACAGCACCACAAACATTTTGCAGCACTCCAATTAACTTGACTATTCATCAGAAATGCCATGCAGAGTTAAGGTAACATTCCCCTACCCCGACACAAAAGACTGAGTTACTTCAGACAGTGCAAACATCTGTAACGACTGGAAACACTAAAGGAGATTCATAAATAGCAATTTTACTGTGACAATTTATACTAGTCAATGAAGCAATTGCAGTCCCTGAAACATTACTCCCATATTTCCTCCTGTTGATCCATATAGATTTACTAAATCTGGGAAAATTACTAAAATCCTGAGGAAGTCCTCATCTTGCCTCTCATATTTAATTTACAATCATAAGCTGATCATTCTCTAAACTGCTTGCTTTCTAAAGACTAATACACAGTCATTCCCCGGAAACAATTACATTCCACTCAAACATAAGAAAAGTGGCTTATAATTTCTATTGCTTTATTTTTTCAATGAGTACTTTTTTTAAAATCAGAGAAGTCCCATAGATCATTAAAGACTCATCCTTGAAAAAACTTATTGAAGATAATACCATTGCAATATACTTCTACTATCATTCATGCACACTTACAAATATTCCTAATAAGTTATTTTATTTTAAACAAAGCACACGTTCTTTCTAAACATACACCACAACATACACTTTGTCACCACTGTCTTAAGCAATGGTATAAGCAGGAACATAGCAATACTGAAAAAGCATACTTTGCTTTGAAGCAAGATGCGTAATTCAACCATCTCATCTGTATTCCGAGATCTTTTGAAGGCCTGTTCTTCTTCCATATCTTCTGCAGGACGTTTGCCTGTAGACAGGTCCATAGGGGGAAAACACAAACACATATTTAACTAAGTCACGATAAAATTGTATATCAAGCTTATACACTGTATACCTAATGAAGCATTCCCTCCTATTTGCCCAACGCTAACTTCTGACATCTACCCTGATTATCTATAGCACAGAAACAGGTTTTTACTTCATCAGCCTACACATCAATTAATTATTGAAGACTCATTCCAACTCTATGAACTACAGTTGAAATGAGAATTTTGCAAACTTAGTGAAAAATTTACAACATGTTGTTTAAAGCAGTGCTGCATCACCTACCTAGTATTGCTTTTACAATTGGGAAAACCTTAAAGCCCAAAAGATCAAAAGTAGTTTGCCCAATACTGAAATACTGGTGGAACAATAGGAAAGCAGTATTCCAAATAGCTTTGAAAAACTGGCATTAATCAACTCAATGCTAATGCCCTAACTCTTCTTCACTAATTATGTTGAAAAAGTTTTTTGTTTAGCTAATATTTAGAGATATTTCACATGTATATACATTCCTTCAAAGGAACAACTGAAATAAATAAAACACAGTAATATATATGCCTGACAGTATTTTTACATGATCACGCTGTCCAGACAAGTACTGAGTATTTAGCTATCAAATATTTTCAAATCCTTAGTTATAACTTTTAGTTACTTATGCCATGTCTAAAATACTCCCAAAGAAAAATTACATATTCATGATACAAAACCCATGTAAAACCATACAGGACACCTAAAAATTAAAAGATTAAATACAAAAATACTGCCAATACAAACATTTGATACAGTTAAAGCATTCCAAAATAGTTAGAAACACTGAGATTTAAAAAGGTTCTCCCCCCCCAATAAAATAAAATAGCCCTTTAAAAAATTTACCATTTGTCTCTGTGTTGGTAAAGGTCTCCTCCTGTTGTTCAGTCTCCATTACCTTTTATTCTTAGGTGTGCAGATAAAACCTATTGCAGAATAAAAAAAGCTAGTACATCTATTTCGCAGGGAGAAAAAAAAAAGCAAACTGTACATTGTACTAAAGGGAAAAAGGGAAAAACAGAGACGCCCGCTTTTAGAACTTACCAGTTTTATATACACTTGCAGAGCAAAACTCAAGTGTTCTGGGCAGGATCAAAACCCAACAGCCTACTGCTTCAGAAGCCTATGAAAACAGCATAGATCAGGCTCTATTACCTTACAGGTCTGATTCTCGCTACAACTAAAACCGGGGGTTTGACCCGAGGTTTTGCTGCAAAGCTTTTCTTTATAAATGAGAAAACATAACAAGGCCAAACACATCACTAAGAGGAGAAATAATAATAAAGTCTGTAAACTCAGATAAACAAGTTTTCAAGCATTTGCTAGTTTTAAGCAATCACATTTACTGATATTTAAAGTGAACAATTATCCGGTTCCTATTTTTAGCATATTACATATCTTGAATTTCCTTTTTAAGAGACACTATGTATCAATCTGCTTATTGTTTAGTTCTAAACGATTTAGACTAAAAAGTTATAAAATTAATGCTGGTGATTATAAGTTCTCTATCAAGTTACTAGCAGGCATTCTATCATGCCTTTGATTCAATATAACAGATGAACAAAATAAATTATACACAAGCCACACTAGAAAAATTCTGTTAAAAATACCACACCGTAGTTATGTATAACCTCTGCATACATGCATGAAGAATCTCAAAAGCAGCTGAACTTTTTTGACTTTGTGAAACAGGTACCTCTTTCAGGATCTATTTTTGCTAAGTCCATGTGAGAATACTTGTAAAACACATTAGAAGTCCAGGCAGAACAATTTTGCACCTTATTCTCTTAAAAAAATGCATTTGTACAGATAACAACTTCCATAGTCTGAACAAACGGTTGACACGTATCCATGAAGAAAAAGTGAGGTACGTTTAACCTTTTAAAACATCCTTTTAATCATCTGTTTATGCAGGCTAACAGCAAGCAGGCATGCATTCTTTTACAGCCGCAGCTAAGAGACCACCTTCCCAGCACATGCTAGTATTTCCAGGCCCCTAATTTGAGCTAATGGAAAAGCGCCGCTTAAAGAATAGCCAAGTATCAAACAGACGTTGCCAGAGCGCGGGGGTGGGGAAGAGAAATGTCACCAGGTTCAAATGGCTAGCCCTTCTAGACCCTCTTTCTATTCTGTTCCAGACTCTATTACGACCCTCCCAAAAATTTTAGAGCTGCGGGGGGACGAAATGTAACATAGCGTTCGGGACAAAATGCTCTCAGTTACTGTGCTCTGTTGTGTAAATCGAGTTCGCGGGATTAAATTGACTAACGCAATGTTTTTAAAAACATCGAAAGGATAAAGCGGCCACGGACACGAGTAGAGGGCTAGGAGATGCCGGCGCATCTCTACCCCGCTCCCTCCGGGACGAACGGCCCTTCCCGCCCAGACGCCTTCCCCTTCCGCAGCCCATGTGCAAGCCGCGCCACGGTCTGCTCGGGCTGACGTTCACCTTTACCCCTCGCACGGCTTCAGCAGGCAGCCCGCCCGCCGCCGCCGCAGAGCGCTCAGAAGCCCAGCTTCACTCCCTGGGCGGAGGGGGGGGGGAAGAGGCGGCGGCGTTACATAATCCCCAAGACCCACCTCCACGGTGGCGTGGACCAGCAGAAATGGCGGCCGCTGTAATGGCGCCTACCCACTGCTAGGCGGAGCCAGAAGCCGAAAAACCACCACCACGCGGTCACAAGATTTCCCCCACTCTGCCCAGGGAGACACAAAGGAGGCAGTCGGCGGCCCTCACCCGAGCTCAAGCGGGGCCGACAGAGCGCAACGGCCCCGCCACAAGACGTCCGCCATCGCCGCAATCGCCCCTAAAAGCAGACCCTGCTGCAGAGCGCTCCCCAATCGGTTTGGCACGACCGCTTCCGTACAGGCCGCACCTGAGAACACCCTCCCTCCTCTTCCTCTCTGCCCGCCATAATTCCCAAAAACTCGCCCCATACAGTTACCCAGGGTAGGCGCAGGAAGGCGGCGGCGGCCGCTCCCCCGGCCTTAGCGCGCATCCGCTAGTGCAGCCGGCCTCCATCACATCGCCACTCCGGGAGCCACACCGGTTGGGCTGCCGTACCCGCACTAAGGTCCCCGAGGCGCGACAGTTGCCGGCAGAGACACAGATCGCTCTTTTCGCCCTTCCCTCAGGACAGATGGGGCCCCTTGGGCCCGCAGGTTGCGCCAAGCCACTCCACGCTAGCTAAGGAGGAGTCGCTCCCGCCCCCCTCCTCCACGCAGCAGTCCCCGGACCTACCCAATTCCGCCGCCCCGCCAGCGGGGAAGAGCGCTGTCCCTGCGGAAGCCCACGAAAATCCCGGGGCCCAGCGGCGACTCAGGCCTCCCGCGTTACTGTGTCACACAGCAGCGTCAAGAGGGGCGCGATCAACAGCTCCACTTCCCTAAGCCCGGCTTAGCCCACCCCCCCCCCCCGCAGTGCGCGCGCAATACCCCCCACCCCTTCATAAACTACGCGCCGAGAGCCCCGCTTACCTGCACCCACCACGTACGGGAGAGAAAGGTAAGCAGCTCCCACCACCACCATACACATCCACCAGCACCGCCAGGCAACTGGCCCGGCCGCCTCCTCTCCTCCCTCCTGTAGGGACCCACTGTGGCCCCGTTGGGTAAGGCAGCTGCCCGTCAGGGCAGGGATGGCCTCTAGTTCGCCCCGCCCTCCGTGTGGGCCACAGCGAGACAGGCCTGGGTGTCACGGAGAGAAGCGCGATCCACCCTGCACCGCCGCAGTGTGCCTAGGCTGTTTGTTTGTTTGTTTGTTTGACCTGCCTGACAGGAGCCACGAGAAGAACGGCAGCAACAGTGGAGACAATGGAAAGCGGTAAAGGAGAGCGAGAGCGACCTCAGATTGTTTTGGGGAAAAAAATGGCGTCTGCA
Organism: Aquila chrysaetos chrysaetos; assembly: GCF_900496995.4. Lineage (NCBI taxonomy): Eukaryota > Metazoa > Chordata > Aves > Accipitriformes > Accipitridae > Aquila > Aquila chrysaetos. The sequence continues at coordinate 17,709 of NW_024470340.1, read as the reverse complement.
AAAACTCCGCCTTGTGCTTGCCCCTAGCACCGGAGGAGGCGGGGCAAGATTCTTGCGATGCTTAAAGGCGTGCGTGGTTCCATGCCTTCTATTGGCTGTTGGGTTGCGCGGGGTTTTTGGGAGCTGTGCACAGAGAGCAGGTGTATTCTCTTCCTTCCCACCTGCAACTTGGATGATGGGAGGTGGGCTGCCCTGCTGGTTCTGCCCGTTCGTTCGGCACCACCCTTGCCTCGGATAAGTGTGGGGTGACTCGGCTGAGGGTAGGGTGCAGGGAAAGGGGCTCGGGCTCTAGTCAATCTGTTTGAGGAGTAGGGAGGTATGTGTCCTGTCCCTAATATGACTGTGGTGGGGCGGGTCATCTCAACTCAGTGTCCATCACTGTCCACTGCAGCTTGTCGGTGCCCACAGGGATGCGGGGTGGCAGCTGGCCTCGCCACCCCTGGGGGGTCTTGGCACAGGGTAGCAGAGCCAAGCGGGTGATAGGCTGCCTAAGGACTGCATGGCTGAGATGAGAAACTTATCGAAAATGGCGTGACATGCTGGTCCTTACCTTACAAGAGGCACATGGGATTAGACCTGTTGATGAGTAAACAGATGGGTTACTTCCCTTAAGTAACTGTAGAGTTTCTTTTAAGTGGTGGAGTTTTGGGGAGAACTTTAAGGCAGGGTATTTTTTTCCTAGCTGTAGGTTATAATGTCAGAAGACAAGCCTTGTGTTTCTTAACTATTCTCACAGTAATTTTTCTTTGGTGTAATTCTGTAGGGAGGTTGAGCTCCTTGGTCATCCCCCTTAAGGGGATAAACAGGTTCCAAATGCAGTTATACAACTTAAGCATGCATATCTACTTCCAAAACTAACAAGAATCATAGAATGGTTTGGATTGGAAGGGACCTTAAAGATCATCTAGTTCCAACCCCCCTGCCATGGGCAGGGACACCTTCTACTAGACCAGGTTGCTCAAAGCCCCATCCAACCTGGCCTTGAACACTGCCAGGGATGGGGCATCCACAGCTTCTCTGCTCAACCTGTTCCAGTGTCTCACCACCCTCCCAGTGAAGAATTTTTTCCTTGCATCTAATCTAAATCTACCTTCTTTCAGTTTAAAAGCCATTACCCTTTTGTTGTGGTTTAACCCAGTGGGATGGAGGAGAAAATCGGGAAAAGTAAAACTCATGGGTTGAGATAAGAACAGTTTAATAGAACAGAAAAAAAGAAACTAATAATGATAATACTAATAAAATGACAATAGTAATAATAAAAGGATTGGAATATACAAGTGATGCACAATGCAATTGCTCACCACCCACTGATTGATGCCCAGTTAGTCCCCAAGCAGTGATCCTCCCCACCCACACTCCCCCAGTTTATATACTAGGCATGATGTCACATGGTATGGAATACCCTGTTGGCCACTTTGGGTCAGTTGCCCTAGCTGTGTCCCCTCCCAGCTTCTTGTGCCCCTCCAGCCTTCTTGTTGGCTGGGCATGAGAAGCTGAAAAATCCTTGACTTGAGACTAAACACTACTTAGCAACAACTGAAAACATCAGTGTTATCAACATTCTTCTCATACTGAACTCAAAACATAGCACTATACCAGCTACTAGGAAGACAATTAACTCTATCCCAGCTGAAACCAGGACACCCTTGTCCTATCACTACATACCCTTGTAAAAAGTCCCTCTCCAGCTTTCTTGTAGGCCCCCTTTAGGTACTGGAAGGCTGCTATAAGGTCTCCCCAGAGCTTTCTCTTCTCCAGGCTGAACAACCCCAACTCTCAGCCTGTCTTCATAGGAGAGGTGCTCAAGCCCTCTGATCATCTTCATGGCCCTCCTCTGGACTCACTCCAACAGGTCCAGGTCTTTCTTATGTTGGGCACCCCAGAGCTGAACACAGTATTCCAGGTGGGGTCTCACGAGAGCGGAGTAGAGGGGGAGAATTACCTCCCTCGACCTGCTGGTCACGCTTCCTTTGATGCAGCCCAGGATACGGTTGGCTTTCTGGGCTGCAAGTGCACATTGCTGGGTCATGTTGAGCTTCTCATCAACCAACACCTCCAAGTCCTTCTCCACAGGGCTGCTCTCAGTCCGCTCATCGCCCAGCCTGTATTTGTGCTTGGCATTGCCCCGATCCAGGTGCAGGACCTTGCACTTGGCCTTGTTGAACTTCATGAGGTTCGCACAGGCCCACCTCTCAAGCCTGTTAAGGTCCCTCTGGATTGCATCTCTTCCCTCCAGCGTGTCGACCACACCACACAGCTTGGTGTCATTGGCAAACTTGCTGAGGGTGCACTCAATCTCATTATCTATGATAATGTAGCAGTGCTACATATCAAGGTGCCGCAATTAGATCACTGGTCGGCCCGGACCAGGGAAGAGACAGATAACACACATGGTGTGAGTGCCAACTCCGTCCTTTATTGCGCAGTTAATTCCTTTTATACTAACAACGGTAGGTGGGATTACTGATATGTCATAGGGAGGCGACGACTAGCCTTCTACCTTTCCGTGACATCGCGAGATCTTCCGAACGGTGTTCCCTACATCTCCCCCTCCTCATGTCCAACTAGCTCCCATTGGTTACACACACTATTCATGCACTGTCCATGCGTCCAGTTGCACTCAATGATTGGCTGCATCAACACTGCACACGCGCATAAACCTAAAATATAATTGGTCATACTAACTAAACATACGAGACTTATTGAGGAGATTGAAATAGACGGACGCCTGTAATCTTGAGAGTAGACAACAGACGACACTTTATTGCTAAAACACACACATACTTATAGTCACATATTCTGCAAAGTCACTGTACACGTGCACAAGCATAAAATATGATTGGTTATATCAACACTGTACACGCGCATAAACATAAGATATAATTGGTTATACTAACTCTGCACACGCGCATAAACATAGGACATAATTGGTTATACCAATTAAAACACGCGAAACTTGTCTCAGTCTAATTGGTCAAGATAAACTGCCGAATTGAGGTTCTTTGTGCCAAGTTCCCTTTATCGTGGAATGCGCACCTGTGTTCTTCTAATTGGCATCTTTCTTTTTTAGTCTTCTTGTTTATTCTGTTCAAGGTCTTCTAAAGGCCTCTGGAATGCTCTTGCGACCGATGTTAGCTAAACATGTGTCCACAACTTATCTCAGTCTAATTGGTCAAGATAAACTGCCAAATTGAGGTTGTTTGTGCCAAGTTCTCTTTATCGTGGAATATGCACCTGTGTTTTTCTAATTGGTATCTTTCTTATTTTTGTCTTCTTGTTTATTCTGTTCAAGGCCTTCTAAAGGCGTCTGGAATGCTCTTGTGACCGTTAGCTAAATATGTTCCCACAACAATTCCCCCTCCCTTTTTCTATTAGAAGAGCATTAGCAGATCTAGTCACCACCATCCGCGAACTCAGCCCAGCACTCGGTAGGTGCCAGCTTTACGTGGGCGTCCCCACAGAGGCAACGATGGCCTTGCCGTACACCAGCCCGATGCTCTTTGGAAAATCCCGGTATTTATACATTTGCAGAGGAACAGATTTCAGCACACGTGGCCAGCGGGGGCTAAAATTCCCCTCAGTTGAAACATAGGGAGCCTATGGCACATGCGGTCGCTGGCCAGACGTGCTGCACGAGTCATAGCCATCCTGTCTATTGGTTCACGGGCTTAGTGATGTGGTTGCAGTGCACAGAGAATCTTGACCTGTTATGTTGGCTAAGGTGACCTACAAGATATATGAACACAATTAATTAAACACAGTAAGAGCAATATTATACCTGAGAAAATGCAGAAGAATAAAAGAAACCCTGAGTTTTAACAGAGATACAAACCAACTCGTAAGCCCCCATCCCACAGTTAAATACTCCAAGCCGAAATGATAGGGTTCTTAATTGCTATAAAGGTCTTGCAGCTCCTTATTGTCTCCGAAGTTCTGTTGTCTTATTCATTAAGTGGTGTAGTGTCAGAAATTTGCAGCAGATAGCCAAGGCGTCACAAGCCAGGAAAGGATAACAGTAATCTGTAAAGAAAAAACACTCAAAACACTATGAGGTTAGGACAGGACGAACCATGCGACTAGGGACCCATTTCAGTAGCCCTTCAGGCGTCTGTACACAGGCGTACCCCCGCCCGAGGCAACGCAGCTCAAACGGTCCGTCCCATTGGCGTGTCTGGGGATCACGCACACAGACCAACGGGTAGGGGCCTTTCTCTTCCGTAGTCGTAAAATGTCATTGCGCCGTCATCTGGTCCAGGTCCCCCCGAATTGTCTGATTTAATGAAGTTAATGCAGTTAACAGGAGACGCTGTGTACGGAGAACAGGTGAATTATCCCGTAAGCAGGAGGGCTCCGCCTGGTCCCCCTCCCTAAGACGATCTAGCAGGGTCTTTAAGGTTCGATGTGCTCGTTCTACAATGGCCTGGCCGGTGCTGTTATAAGGAATGCCATGTACAAGGGCTATACCCCAGATTGCACAAAATCGTTTCACCTTTTCCGCAGTATAAGCTGTACCATTATCCGTCTTGATCTGTCGTGGAATCCCCAGTTGGGCTATGCAAGCACGCCAGTGTTGTACAACCGCCAAGCTATTCTGCTTCCTGTGCGCTGTAGCGAGAATATACTTACCATAGGTGTCTACGGTAACATGCAAATACTGTAGTGGCTTAAAGGGAGCGTACTCCGGTCCACCCATGTTGACTGCGGGCTACTTATGCTAACTCTAAATAATCAGGCCCAAAGAAATGTTCCCCCCATTTTCTATGAAATCTCCCACAATTTGCCCTTTTCTTTTTTTTTTTTTTTTCCGTGCAAGATTCCCTTTATTTCACAAAAGAATCCAACTTATATATGTTTCAACAAAGATCCAGAAAGTACTAACGACTCACAGCCAATACTACTAGCACAGGAGGGCATATCTGGCCCAGCTGGGATGTTTGCCAGTCCTCAGAACAGTTAAAGATAAAAACATTCCATAGACATACTCTTGACTGTCTTCAGCCACATCTTCCCAGGCCTACACAAGGCCATCCTCCAACCTGACCTTGTAAAACTAGTTCTTCAAGGCTTGGCAAACATGCAGCACAACAAATTCTAACGGTCACTCTTGAAAACAAATGCCAGGTGTTCCGAGCTGCTCCCACATCGCCCCCTTTTTTGTTTAGGAACATCAGATTCACGAGGAAGGCAGCGAGGACTCTAGCTTTGAACTGACGCAATCCTCGTACTGCTGCTCAGGTGATTCTGATTGCTGCAAACACACAAATGATTAATAATTCTCCAATAGCAATATAAATTCAGATACACAAATTTAAACCTTCAAATCATGTTTTTGGATTTAAGCATTCAACAGTATTAGACAATTCTTTGAAAAACACCTTATTCTGCTAATTTCGTATATACACTTTCATTCCCTTGTAAAGGAGTTACACAGAGCCCTTGTTTTTGAAATACCCAATTGCAATGTAATTTCATTCTATTTTACAATGCATTTTGTCTATGTGATGGGTTGATCCTGGCTGGACACCAGTCACCTACCATAGCTATCCTATCACTCTCTCCTCCACAGCTGGACAGGGGAACGGGAAATGAGGTTTTGCGGTTAGTTCATCACACATTAACTCTGTCACTTCATCCTCCTCAGTGGCAGCACTCATCACACTCTTCCCCTGTTCCAGCGTGGGATCTCTCCCACGGGAGACAGTCCTCCACGAAGATCTTCAGCATGGGTCCCCTCCACGGCGTGCAGTCCTTCAGGAGCACACTGCTCCAGCGTGGACCTCCATAGACCGCAGGGGAACGACCCGTCTCACCACGGTCTTCACCACGGGCTGCAGGGGAATCTCTGCTCCGGTGCCTGGAGCATCTCCTCCTCCCCCTCCTTCTGCACTGACCTTGGTGTCTGCAGGGTTATTTCTCTTAGATGTTCTCACTCTTCAGCTGCCATGTCTGTGTGTTCCGCAACCGCATCTCTCTTCCCTCTCTCCAGCTGTTTGTTTTTTAATTTTTTTTCTCTCTTCCTCTCTCTCTCTTTTTTTTTTTATTTTTCCAATTATTTTTATGCAAGCCAAGTTACATGAAATGCTTTTGCAATCATACGTTCAACTATTTTATGATACGTGGTACAATCATTACAACTGCTAATATTACAATTAAAATAACTGAGCCATGCATAAGCAAATCTTTCAACCATCCCGTAATTCCCAAACTTGTTAGCCGTCCAGTTAAAGCTGTGTCAGTTATCGTGAGCCTTTTACTGTGAATCATATTGATATCGGGTGTTAGTAACGCAAGTCGTCCGAGGCTACATGGCCTCCTGTTAAGTTGTGATGGAATTCCTCTCCCACGCTCTATTCCCACAAATTAAAAACATCCCCGCAGGTAAAGCAGCTGGAATAGAAAAAAGAGCGTGATATTCTGGAATAGATATAGTTACACCAAGCTGTAGCATTTCTATATACAGGCAAAATAGCATTTACATTCTGACCCTTTCGAGTGGTGTTATGGGTGTAATTAAACATCACACAGGGATTCATGATGACTGATCCTAAGAACTCTAACTCTTGAGGTTCTTGCATTTCTTGAGGCAGGTGTGCATACAACAGGAAAAGTAAACATGGTATCTCCTTGCTGTAGAGCTTTTTCTCGACAGCGTTCCATCAAGCTATGTGTATTTTTTCCCAAATTATTAAGTGAATCGTCATGGATTAGACAGAGGCACAGAGTTAGAGGGAGTAGCAGGAGAAGGAGATACAGGCAGTGCAGCAAAGCGAGGTTCTGTTTTAAGTTCTGCAAACCCTGGAGAGGGAGTACCAGGGGATTGGGGTGGGGGGGTGGGGGACGGCAGCGGTCCCGGCCGCGCAGAGGCCGCGGGAGGCAGCGGCGGGACGGCCGCGGCAGGCAGCGGTGGAGGTAATGAGGGATATAAATCCGGCTCTTTTTCAGAGTCCACCCTGCCTGATACAAAAGAATTATTATCAGAATCAGAATCCTGCTCGTTAGCGGCCTGCTTACAGACTGCCTCCTCAAAAGCAGTATCAGGCTGTACCCGCCTGCAAAACTTGTTGCAAGGCCGCCACTACCGGACGCGCTTCCCGGTGTTGCTCTCTCTCCAGTACCTGGCGTATCATGTTGCCTAGGGACGAACCCGCTGGCAAATGAGAGACAAGCGCTGCGCTCTGTGGGTTAGCTTGAGCCCTAGCACATTCAAGCACAATCGCCTCTTTAGCCGCCTCCGGGAGGTTTGCCGCCTGCACAGCAAGCTGAAGCCCATCTAAAAAGGCAGTAAACCTCTCGGCAATCCCCTGCCGAACTTTCACGCAAGGGGGGTCCGCTCTATCCATGGCCGCGACACGCCCAAGAGCGGCCAAGGCAGTTGTTGCGACTGCCGTAAAGTCACGCCCGCGCATGCCCCGTGCCTGTGCCTGAGGCGTTGCAAACCGTCCCTCCCCATGAGCTGCCGAACCACCCGCCGCAACTCCTCTCGTGGATACTGGGGGGGGGGGGGGCGCATCAGGTCCCGCTGGTGCCGCCTCTGCAGGAAAAACCTCCGTCTCCGCCGCACCCTCCGTGCCCATGTCCGCAATTAAGGACGGCCCACTCTGTGAACCCCGCTCCACGGCCGCCCGCTCCGTCTGAGTCCGACCCGCTGTCCCCGAGGGCACTGTCCCCGCTGTCCCCGAGGGCGCTGTCCCCGCTGCTCCCGAGGCGGCGCTGCACCCGCAGACGCAGCAGCTCGCGCCGCCAACCAGCACGCCTCAGCCTCCCGTCCCGCCGCGACCACCTGCTCCACCTTCCCCCAACTCTGCGATCGTTCAGCAGCTCCGCGCTCGGATCGGAGCAAGGACTCCCGAATCTCTCCCCAATTTGGGGGGCTCAAAACTTATCTAGGAAACTCAATGTCCCCCCGGCGCAGCATCCATTGGATGCATTCGCCCGTGGGGCCCCTCCTAATCGAACCGCGGGCACCCGCCTCATCAGCTAACACCTTTAATACCTTAATCGCTTGCGCAAGCTCCATCGTCGCCTGTGCGGCCGATCACGTCGGGGTCACCACTATGTAGCAGTGCTACATATCAAGGTGCCGCGATTAGATCACTGGTCGGCCCGGACCAGGGAAGAGACAGATAACACACATGGTGTGAGTGCCAACTCCGTCCTTTATTGCGCAGTTAATTCCTTTTATACTAACAACGGTAGGTGGGATTACTGATATGTCATAGGGAGGTGACGACTAGCCTTCTACCTTTCCGTGACATCGCGAGATCTTCCGAACGGTGTTCCCTACAGGTTCCCTTTTTCCCTTCTAAAAGTCGTAAGGCTCGATTCAATGCATATAAATCACAGGATTGGGCTGACCAATGTGAGGGTATTTTCCCTTTCTCTGTTGTCTGCATTTTTGAGCCATCGACCACCGCATATCCAGATATGCGTTTGCCCTGTATACATCTAGAGGATCCGTCTATAAAATACTTTTCTCCTTCCTCTAATTCTTGTTCCATCAGATCCTCCCATACTTTGGTCTGATAATGTATGACTTCTAAATAGTCATGTGCAAGAGGCTCCATAGGGTCCCCATACAAGAATTGGGCTGGATTTAAACTAGTACTGGTAGTAATAACTAGTTCAGGACTATTAATTAATATAGCTTCATACTTCAAAATTCGGGAGTCAGTCAGCCATTTCTCTGCCTGCGGAGGTTCAGGACATCACACACAGACCAATGTGATCAAGTGAAGCCCCTTTATTGTACAAATAGCTCGGTTTATATATTATTTCTAGTTCCTGCTCATGCATAAGCCATCTGTTGATTGGTTAGCATGTGCCGTCCACGCGCTTAGTTACACTTAATGATTGGTTATATCAACACTGTACACATGCATAAACATAAGACATAATTGGTTATACTAACTAAAACATGCGAGACTTGTCTCAGTCTAATTGGTCAAGATAAACTGCCGAATTGAGGTTGTTTGTGCCAAGTTCTCTTTATCGTGGAATGCGCACCTGTGTTTTCCTAATTGGTATCTTTCTTTTTTTGTCTTCTTGTTTATTCTGTTCAAGGCCTTCTAAAGCCGTCTGGAATGTTCTTGCGACCGTTAGCTAAATATGTGTCCACAACAATTCCCCCTTTTTCTTTAAAAAGAGCATTAACAGATCTAGTCACCACCATCCGCGAACTCAGCCCAGCAATCGGTAAGTGCCAGCTTTATGTGGGCGTCCCCACGGAGGCAACGATGGCCTTGCTGTACACCAACCCGATGCTCTTCGGAAAGTCCCGGTATTTATACATTTGCAGAGGAACGGATTTCAGCACACGTGGCCAGCGGGTGCTGAAATTCGCCTCGGTTGAAACATGGGGAGCCTATGACGCATGCGGTCGCTGGCCAGGCGTGCTGCACGAGTCATAGCCATCCTGTCTGTTGGTTCATGGGCTTTGTGATGTGGTTGCAGTGCACAGAGAATCTTGACCTGTTATGTTGGTCAAGGTGACCTACACGTTAGTTTTTGGCTGAGGTGGTATTCACATTGTCGCACCATCTAGGGTGTTCCAGATGATGACGGTCGTACAAATCGAGCGGGAGTCCATCATGGGCCTGTGAACTCAGCCCTTTGCAAAGATCTATGAATACAATTAATTAAAACACAGTAAAAGCAACATTATACCTATTAAAATACACAAGAATAAAAGAAACCCCGATTTTTAACAAAGATACAAACCAACTCCTAAGTCCCCATCCTGCAGCTAAATGCTCTAAGCCAAAATGACAGCTTCCTTAATTGCGTTAAAACTCTTGCAGCTCCTTCTTGCCTCTGCAGTTCTGTTATCTTGTTTATTAATTGCTCCACTGTCCAAGTTCCTCATGTCCGTTGTTTCTCTGGTGGTTCAAAGTCCGTTCATACCGCAGCTGTCACGTACTCTGGCCCACTCATGCTAACTGCGGCCTACTTATGCTAACTCTAAATAATCAGGCTCAAAGAAATGTTCCCCATTTTCCATGAAATCTCCCACAATTCCCCCTTTTTGTTTATGAGCAATCCAGGCTTGATTAATAACTTGGGATGCCATTTTTCTCAACAAGCTAACTAAACAAGGTAAAATTATTACAATAGCTAAAATCACAATAACTACAACAATGCCCATGCGACATAATTCTTTAAAGCAACCCGTTATCGCTAATGACCCAAACCATTCATCCAAGGGGTTCTTCTCTACTACCACTCTATTCATGTTATCTTTCAACTGGTGTAATTTCTCATGTATAGACTTCAAATGACCTGATATGTTCATACAGCACATTCCTTCAAAATCCTCACAGCCATGCCCTTGTGCTAACAATAAAAAATCTATAGCCGCCCTATTTTGTAAAATAGCATGCCTTATGTTTTCTGTGTCTTCTAAGAGATCATTTATAATACTAGATGTAAGATTTAACTGTTTTGACGTCCAACATGCTAAGCGTTGCAACTCCCGTAACGCATTACCCGCTGCAGCCCCTGGTGTAAAAATAGATAGCAGCACTCTTGTGGCCTTGCCCAACAGTCGTACGTTATCATTACAATCAGGCCCAAGATTTTCTATAGATCGCTTGTGTCTTCGATTGTCTGTTAAATTCAGTAACTGAATAATAGAGGGTGCAAACAATGTAAGCTTACCCAAGTAACATGGTCCGCCAAAAGATCTCACTGGGATGCCGTGCCAAGCACGATCACCGCATATCAAAAAATATCCGCTTGGTAAAGCCTTGGCGGTATAATTAGTACCTATAAATATCTTACTCCCCTGGGCCTCTGCTCCCACGGCTCCTACACAATAATCCCTACTATCCATAAACTTATACCAAGAGCTTGGACTAGATACATTTGTCCACCCCGACATGTTGTGTTGCCGATAATAATTAATTCCTGTGCTAAACCCTCCTGCCAAATATACACATGACTTATTACCATATGTTGATCCTACTAAATCAAGCTCTTGCGGATCCCAGGGCAATGTAACATTAAGAGAATTGATAATCTTTGCAGTTGCTACCCCTGTAAGATTTTGACAATGCTGCTGTGGGATGTGCGACGAATACAAGCTGTAACAAGTCTCATTAATCTTTGTTTCATTCAAAGCACTGCCATCAGAAACCCATGCTCGAAAATCTGGCAGGTACAAATATGGCACTCCCACCAAACATGTTCGAAATGGATCTGAGGGTGTACTCATTGAGAGGCAAAAAGACTGTTGTCCTGTCTGGCTAGCCCAGGTTATCCACATATTTTGCCTTGGGTTAATTTGATGTAATGGTAATGCTGGCTGTACCACTGCACATATTGCAATGAGGCAGCAAAGTGTTCCCGCCAACGGTGGCGCTCCTAATACCTTCTTGTGTCGTTCCATGTCGTGTTAATAATCTGATAACTTCTAGGAATCCGGACGTTTACCCTACACTGTCTCCCCGTAATCACACTATACTCAATCAAATTATGCTTAGCACGCTCCTTACCTAATGCAAATTCTATATACGATAAAGTACACTATCCTAAGTCTTCTATAAGCGGTAAATCATATACTTCATTATAATGCCTTAATCGGTCGGATCGGCGGCTCCAGCACCCGCCGGTATCGTGCCAGTTGCCGTTGGAATGATTCCGGATCCAGCTTCAGTGCGAAGCCATGGCTTGACCCACTTGGCTGGGATCCAGCGAATGCCTCGATCTGTAAGCAAACACATATATCCCCTCCCAGTAAGTTTTACTTCTGCAGGTCCGCACCATTGTCCGGACTCTGGGTCCTTATACATTACCATGATTCCTGTATACTGTGGCATCTTTTCCGCCTGTAAAAGAGCATGATGCACTACCATCGGTGGATCTTTGTGATCACCTGTCAATCTAAGATAATTTAGCACAAATAAGGCTTTGGCCAATCGCTCCTCTGGAAGTAAGCCTTGAGTTCCCCCTCTTTGTTTTTGCAGCATGCTCTTCAAGGTTTGGTTAGCTCGTTCAACAATAGCCTGTCCTGTGGGAAGATGTGGGATACCCATACCATGGTGAATCCCCCACAAATTACAAAACCGAGCAAATCGTGTAGAACCATAAGCCGGGCCATTGTCAGTCTTAATTTCTTTAGGCACACCCAGCACTGCAAAAGGAGCGTGAAGATGTCGTTCAACATGTAAGGCCTTCTCTCCAGTTTGAGCTGTGGCCCACATGGCAGCAGAACAGGTATCAATAGACACATGCACATAACGCTTTGCACCAAACCACATGACATGGGTGACATCCATTTGCCACAACTGCAATGGCAAAAGACCTCGTGGGTTCACCCCACAGCCCAGGCCCAACCCCTCCTTTTGACAATTGGGGCATGCTTTAACGATGCCTTGGGCATCAGTGAGTGGTAAGTCAAATTGTTTTGCTAACATTCTAGCGGGTTGGTGCAAGAACGCATGTGATTGTTGTGCCTGCTGAAAACAATTCCCTGGAGGAGGCTCCCATGCTGCTGCAACTAATTGGTCAGCTCTTTCATTTCCTTCTGACAAACCTGGTAATCTTTGATGACTCCTTATATGCGTTATAAAATACTCTACACTCTGAGAGTTTAAGCAGCGTAGTAATGACAAAAACAACATTCCCAATTTTTTGTTTGTGACCTCCTTTACCATCGCTCTTTCCATCCTTTGTACCACCCCAACTACATAAAGAGAATCAGATATGATATTCAGCGGCTCCTTAGCCCAATGCTGCAGTGCCCAAATTACTGCTTTTAATTCTAACATCTGTAAGGAATCCCCAGGTTCTCCCTTTTCAACATGCTCACACCTCTGACCATTAGCATCCTGCCACGTACAGGCGGCTGTGCCTGTCTTTTTCCCAGCATCAGTAAATACTGTTACCCTGTGTACAGGTATTTCCAACCGCCATGGTTTTTGCTCAAAGGTTTGCTGTTCCAATAGCGACCATAATTTATGCTTTGGATATTGGTTACTTACCATACCCCCAAACCCAGCTAATGCTACTTGCAACGCTACAGAATGCCAAATTCCCCATTCCAAATACCATTTTACCAGGGGTATTAACAACATTTCTGGTTCCATCCCTGCAATCTCTACAATCCTTGTTCTTCCCTTAACGATCAGTTGTGCAAATAGTTCCAATCGGGTTACAATAGATTTGTCCGGTCGCATGGCTAAGAAGACCCATTCCAAAATTCTCAAGGGATCTGGGTGCTTTGTGTCCCACTGACAGATTACCGCATAAGGGTGTTGTCTCTGAGATTCCCCTGTATTAATGATCATTAATATTATCGGTAAATCCTCATTACATCTAGATGCAAAGCTAAATGCAATCTTCTTTGATATATGTTCTAAAGCTGTTTTCTGTTTTCCTGTCATTTCCCGTTTCTTGTCTGCGTGTGCGCTTGTACTCAGGAGTTCTACCAAAGGGGCCATATCGTCATTAGTGATACCGCAAAGATTTCGCACCCACTGGATGTCTCCCACAAGCTTCTGGACATCATGCACCGTTGAAATTTCTGATCTTATTTGAATCTTCTGAGGTCTAACATTGCTAGCATCTATGTGCCACCCCAAATACTTCCAAGGTGCTGCCTTTTGCACCTTTTCAGGAGCGATTATTAATCTGCGGTGGCTTAAGGTGTCCTGTAATTGATTTAAAATTTCATCATGTGGTAGGTTCCTTCCCGCTATCAAAATGTCATCCATATAATGATAAATGATTAATTGGGGAAACTGCTTTCTTACAGGCTCTAATGCCCAGGCCACATACACCTGACACATCGTGGGGGAATTGCGCATTCCTTGCGGTAACACAACCCAATGGTATCTCTTGTAGGGCTCTGCTTTATTAATCGACGGTACCAAAAAGGCAAACCGTTCAGCATCATCTGGGTGTAAGGGAATGGTGAAAAAACAATCCTTTAGATCTATAATTAACAAATCCCATTCTTCTGGAAGCATAACTGGAGACGGCAAACCTGGCTGTAGGGCCCCCATATTGTGCATCACCGCGTTCACAGCTCTAAGGTCATGTAACAGTCTCCACTTCCCACTTTTCTTGGAAATGGTAAATATTGGTGTATTCCATGGACTAGTAGAGGGAACAATACATCCCGCTCTCAATTGCTCCTCAACTAACTCTTGTATTTTTTGCAGCCTTTCAGAATTTAGCGGCCACTGATCAATCCAAACAGGCTCATCTGTTTTCCAGCTAATTTTTAAGATTGGCTGCCCCTCAGTGACCGCTCCTAAAAAGGATGGGTCACTAATGTTGCTTTCATTTGGCTCAGTAAGTCACGGCCTATGAGGCCAAACAATTCCTTTGGGGTAGTCATGACATACGGACGTGTCATAACATGCGTACCGTCGGGGAACATAAATATAATCGGTAGCTGACTTACTAAGGTGGTTTGTGTGCCCCCTATCCCTGCAATACCAAAATTTGGATTGATCAGTGGCCATGATGGAGGCCAAATGTATCGCGAAATAATTGTAACGTCAGCTCCTGTATCGATTGTCATCGGTTTCTTGACGACAACTCCGTCAGGCCCTTCCAACTGCACTACTTTTTCTGGTTTACCTTTTGTTATGTCCATGGCAAAATATACTTGCGGTTCCCCGGCGGAGCCGAATCCACCATCTCCACGTTGTACTTCACCTGGGTTCGGAACACACGACCTGAATGGAACTAATTGTGCTATTCTGGTACCTTTAGGAATAGAAACAGGAGGGATTAAAACGTGGATCATAATTTTCACAGTCCCACAATAATCTGCATCAATAAGTCCTGGGACTACCAGAATTCCTTTTAGAGCCATTGAAGATCGCCCTATTAAAAATGCACTAAGCCCAAACCCTAATGGTCCTTCTATGTTGCTATCCACCAAGTGGACTCCTGCATCCACCAGTGTAATGTCTACTGCGGTTTCCACGTCCACTCCGGAGCTTCCTGCAGTGGCGGATCTGGCAGTTGTGAGGCTGCCTGAGGGCTGGCAGCCCAAGCCCCTTGCATTTGTGTTGTCGTGCTCGGGGCCTTCGCGCTTGGTGTAAAGTTTCCCTTCTTTCTACATTCTTGGGTGGTGTGTTTATCTTTCTTACAACTGTTGCACCACCTTTTACTAGCAGAAGCTTTACATTGGCTCCTGATGTGTCCAAGTTTGCCACAATTAAAACACTTGACCAAGGGTTTCTTACTGGCTTTATCGAGAAACGGCTTTATAGCTCCTTGTACAGCTGCGGCAACATAAGCTGCTTTCTGCGATTCCACTGATCGATTCATGTATTCTATCATGTCAGCGACCTCCGCAGTTTTTGGCAAATTACCCAATGCTTGGCGTGTCTTCTCATTCGCATTATCAAAAGCGATCATTTTTAATACTTTCTCTTTCATGGCGTCGTCCATGTCAGGATGATCAAAAATTGCCTTATGCAGTCTATCAATAAATTGTGCGAAAGGTTCATTAGGCCCTTGTTTCACCTGAGTAAAAACATGGGTTCGCATCTTGTCTGGTAAGGTAATAAGGGCTTGATACGCCAAATTCTGTGATAGATGATGAACCTCGGTGATACATTGCACCTGGGCGTTCCCTGCCGCGAAGGGTCCAGTACCCATCAACATCTGCGTGGTTACTCCCCATAAGGGATCTGTTGGCTGTCGTGGAGTTGCCTGTTCCCGATCACAGAGCGCTTCCCAATGTCGCAAAAATACTAACATTTGTGAGGGTTCCAAAACCAACCGTACTATTTGCATAATATCTTGAGGGATCAGCGTATCAGCAGAAAAGATGAATTGTAGCAATTGTTGGGCTAACGTAGATTTGATTCAATATTGACTCACAGTGGTCTTTAATTTCTCAAGGACTTTCCAGTCAAACGCCTCCCATCTTTTCAGTCCGTTATTCTGTATAACAACTGGGAATGCTTGAATCATAGTCCCTTCCACAAGGGCGTTTTTTATTACTCCCCTCCAATGCCTCTCTCTCTCGTCTGCAGCGGCTGTTGCAGGCGGCTCCGCATCTATCGCGGGCGCGGATGGTTCCACCATCTTCGGCTCCGAGAGGCGGGATGGATTAAAGTGCGGTGGTGGTAAGGACAGTGAGACCAGCATACGGCCAAAATCTTCGCTCTCTTGCCTTCTCGGCTCACCCTTTCTAGAGGGCCCTTCCGGCTGGGAGGATGAACATCTCCTCACTTCTGGTTCTTTTGATCGTACTGTCAGTTCTTGTAACTGGTTCACCACCTCTCTTAGGAGCTCTTCCACTGTACTACCTGATGATGATGGTTCCTTCTCTTCTACAATCTGTCTATCCACATTAATCACCTCCAAGTCTGTCACCTCCGAGTCGATCGGGCGACAAGCGGCCGCCCCTAATTCCCCCGTTTCTCGTGGAGTAACAGGCAGGGGGATACTTTCGGCACCAGCGACCTGGCTGGGTATAGGCAAAGGCTGTGTCTGTACAGACGTCTCAGCACTAGCAGAAATGGATGCTCGGGGGGGTAGAGACAGCTGCGTAGAAAATGTCCCTCTAACTGCAGCGGGATAGGCTGACGCAGCTGACATGGAGGCATCAGAAGGGATCACCGCCATGCAGACAGCAGCGGCTGTTTGCCGTTCCACCCTCATTGCCTGCAGCACATCTCGAACTACCTTCCAGTGCGTTGCATATTTGCTTGCCTCCTTTGTCTTATCTCCCCCGGCGCTAATAGTGTCCCACAGCGCCTTGCCTATATCATCCCAAGTCGCTACTTCAAATGCAACATTTATACTCGGAATAAGTTCTCTCTCCCAAGTCCATAAAAGTAACCCCTTTATTATGGAGTTATCGCATTTCAGCCCTCTCTTAGAGAGAATATGTTGAAGGAGGTTTAGGACCGCTTCTTGCTCTTTGTCCAACCCCATCTCCTTCTCCGACCGCTCACCTGATTAGGGCGAGATTCCGTTTTTCTATTCACTTGCACGCGCTTCCTTGTCTTCCCAGCTCAGCTGAGGCTCGTGTCATCCTGCCGGGGCAGCAGGGATTGTTTCAGCCAGCTTCTCCGCTCCCTCTCTCCGTCGGCTCCTGTCGTAGAATTCAACACCGATCCGAGGGTCCCTGTTTGGGCACCAATTGCAGAGGTTCAGGACATTACACACAGACCAATGTGATCAAGTGAAGCCCCTTTATTGTACAAATAGCTCGGTTTATATATTATTTCTAGTTCCTGCTCATGCATAAGCCATCTGTTGATTGGTTAGCATGTGCCGTCCACGCGCTTAGTTACACTTAATGATTGGTTATATCAACACTGTACACACGCATAAACATAAGACATAATTGGTTATACTAACTAAAACATGCGAGACTTGTCTCAGTCTAATTGGTCAAGATAAACTGCCGAATTGAGGTTGTTTGTGCCAAGTTCTCTTTATCGTGGAATGCGCACCTGTGTTTTCCTAATTGGTATCTTTCTTTTTTTGTCTTCTTGTTTATTCTGTTCAAGGCCTTCTAAAGGCATCTGGAATGCTCTTGCGACCGTTAGCTAAATATGTGTCCACAACATCTGCCTTCTGGTTCAATATATTCCTAACAGCATGAGGAGTATAAACTATCAGTTTACCCCCGAAGGTTAGCTTTCGACTCTCTTCAACCAACATTGCTGTGGCTGCTATGGCTTGAATACATTTGGCCACCTTGCTTACTGGATCTAGTAATTTGGAATAAGTAGG
>NW_024470339.1:0-26023 GCF_900496995.4 Aquila chrysaetos chrysaetos | reverse complement strand
GGGGCGGCCCCGGGCCGAGGCAGGCAGCTCTTAGGATGAGCAGGTAGCAGTACGTGTAAAAGAAACGCCGTCTCAGTTTCTTCAGCACGAGATAAAGTGAAGCTTCCCTGTATCGTGACGACTTCTTGTTGGCGGCATCGGCAGCGCTGTGAAACGTACTGTGCTTGGGCTGTAAAGACTTGGAGAAAAGCTAATGCAGGAGGAGCCGAGCCTGTTACAAGCCGCATTCGCTCATCTTCGTTCTATGTCTCCATCCAGGTACTGCAGTACCGGACTCGGTGTCGAGAGTTGGAGCAGCAGCTGGCAGCAGGAGGGGTGAGTGTGCAGGTTGCTAACTAAAGACCGTGTAGGCAGCATTCGTTAACGCAGGCCAAAGCAAGCTCCCCAAAGCAATGGCAGAGGGAAGCAAGATTTTGCTGCCTGAGGGTTTAAAGAAGCGCTGTAAGTTTGCCTGCGAGTGTTTTGTCCAGTTGCCATTCTTAGAGGAGCCGGTGGTCCCAGAAATGCCGGTGCAGGAAACCCTGTGAAGGGGGATTTTAGTTTTGAGAAAGAGTGCTTTATTGCTGGCGTAACATTTTGTCGTAGGGCTCAGGAGAGGGCTACACTGCCTGTTACGTTATATGGCCGTCTCTGAAAAAGAATGGGTTGAAACGTGGCATTTTGGAAGGCAAGAATGCTGGCGCTCAACATACGGCTGTGTGCTTTTCTTTCTGCTTCACGGCTAAAGTAAACCTAGGAAGAACAAAGGGTCGGGGCGTAGGAGAGCATTCCCAGGCTTCAAGTCGAAGTGAGCACTCACGGTTGTGAGCTAAGGAGACCTAGCTGCGAGAGTGCCACAGTGGGGGACTGAGGAGAGCTACTCGCATTGAGCACCACCCTTCCCCTCCCTTGCTCTCCATAGTCACGACACTGTTACGCCTGGGAGAAGCCACGAGCTCCTGAGCTACCCAAGCGAATGGAGCGGAAAGCGGTGGATGCTAACAGCAGTGAAGGGAAGACAAGAATTTGACTAAACTTTTCCTTTCTTCTGAAGGGCCCCCTTCCAGGCGGGTGGGAAGCCACAGAAGACCAGAGCCTGGAGAAAGCACTGCTTCAGGTGGAAGAGGAGCAGCAAAGGTACAAGGAAGAAGCGTTCCCTCATACCTGGTATCCTGGATGCTCGTGGAAGTGAGGGAAAACCTGTCAGTGCTCCCTGGTCTCCCCAAGGGGAGCAGTTGGGCAAGCTGCTTTGAAAGGAGAAAGGTCCACAGTCTGTTTTCTGTGGTGCAGTAATAGCGTTGTGTGCTGAATGGCTCTGTTTTGAGCGGGGGGTTATGCCGGGTGACTTCCAAAGGTCCCTTTCCAGCCTAAATTATTCTGTGGTTCAGTAGGTGAGCGGCTCAGCAGAGTGCTAGAGAAAGGTGATGCGTCCAGTGATCAGACAGCACGAAGGGGAGGCAAGACGTGAACTGTGGGCATCGTCAAAGTTGAAGGGGAAACCGAAATTGTGGGTGGAAGTAGAAGGCTTAAAGCAAGGAGAAGCAAATGAGTATGCCATCACAGAGAGATCTTAGTTAATCCTAGAAAGCACTTTTACTGCCTCTCAGTTTGACAACAAAGTCAGTGTTGAGGGAGTTGGGAAATCACGGAGATGCTGCTTGTGGATAGCAGTTGTTCAGCGACCTCATTGCTGTTTCTCCCTTTCCAAGGTGTGAGACTCTGGCAGAAGTGAACACTCTCCTGCGGGAACACCTCGATGAAGCGAATGAGGTTAATTCAGCCCTTAAAGAAGATGTTGGAAAACTGACGGCGGATTGGATGAGGGCCCGGGAGGAGCTGGAATTGAAGGAGAGCGAGTGGCGCAGCGAACGTGAGGTAAGGATGGGCGACGGGAATGTCAGACGCGATGCCGGGGTGGAATGAGAATGGGTTTTATTTCTGGCCTAGAGAACTTGCTGTGTGAAAGTCGTGGCACTGTTGAGGATGTATTGGTGTTTATGAGCAGAAGACAGGGGTGTGAGATGGAGGAGTGTCAGCAAATTGTGGTGATGGAAGATGCCCGCGTGCTGTGACCGTACTGCTCGTTCTCAAAGGCAAATGCTTGCTGTTGCTGGGCACTGTAGGGCAGTGACACATGAACGCTCGTCTGTTTTTTAATAGTTCCTAAATCTCTGTCTACAGCAGTGGAGACCGAAGAGAGGTCTGTGTGTTCTCAGATTCAGGGTAGCCAAGAGAAGGACAGCACAGGCCTCCCTTACCAATAGGCTGTTGTAAGCAAATCTGACACTGGTCTCGGAGGGGCTTTTTGTCTTCCTCCACCGAGCCTGTTAGACACCTCTGCAAGGCGAGATGATGAATCGCGATCAGTTTGCTTTGTTGATACCCGCTCCTGCAGGGGAAGTGTGGATGTTCCCTTCTTTGCAGTCAGGTGGCAGGTCTACTGAGGGTGCCTCTGTGGTGGCTCTTCAGTCCTTGATGCCCCCCCCCGTTGGAATAGTTCTTAAAGGAGACCTGGTGATGAGGGTTGTACCCTCTCCTATCTGAAAGGCTTGTACAGTGACAGCTGTTGCGTTAAAGGGTGAAGAAGTTTGGCAGAATAAACCCCCTTGCGTTCCAGCTTATCCTCAGATGTCAGAGGCGCTGGGGGTGGCTAAGTCTAATTTCTGAGTGATGTCCAGTTCAATGCTATAAGTCTGGTCGTGTTCAATATATTGAACTATCATGATGACGGATGCACTAATAGCGTACTGCACTTTCAGTTCAGCCACGTTCAACAAACTAAAACTGCCAGACTTATGGAGTTTGGTCGCTTTAACAAACTATCAGCTACATTTATGAGCAGCACAGTTTATTAAAGCAACAGGAGTACAGATTCTTTTGAATTGCCAGTGATAAATATGCTGTCTGCAAAGCACGTGCAAATAATAATAGTCGACTACAAGTGCATTAAATTATGGAAGAAAAGAGCTCTAAAGACTTTTAAGTTTCCCGGGAAAGCACTCGCTACAGCCGAGTGTCCGAATCTCACCCAATAGGCATCCCTAAGGGGGAAAGAGAGGGTTCAGCCCGTCGACTGATCCCAGAAGTCAGCGATATCCTCCCGACTTGTCCATGATAGTATCTTCGCTAATAGTCCCCCTCTCCTAAGGCCTTTTATACTATTTTCTTATTAGGTGGAGCTTGAGGGACTCTAGTCATACATACCTTTACTATGATTGGTATAAAATCTTCTTGCTTTACTTTTAAAGGTACATTCTAAAAAAAATTCAGAGCACATGCTCAGTGAGGGGGTGGTTGCACCTGGAGGTGGGTAACGTTGGGGATGGAGGTGTGTTTTGGTATTATAAGAGATTATCATGAACAAGTTCACCCAAAGGACATGATGTTTGCATGTCAGTACCCCAGACGGGGCAGTTATGATATAAATCAGAAGTAGGGCAGGTAGGTCGCTAGAACCCTCATTAGTTCACCTCCCTTGCTTCAGTGGAGTCAATGCAGGGACCTACCGTTCTTGTTCCTATCTTGTTCCGTGTCCCTGCGATGATATCCCAGAGCCTGGCCGCGGTGCCTCCACCCTCCGCGTTGCTCCTCTTCGGGTCAGCATACCAGCTCCCTTGTTGCTAACATCTAAGGTTGCGGGTTATGTGGCTTAGGGGATTATTATGGAACAGATTCCCTGCATATCCACTGCATTCCACTCTGGAGGTTTACCTTCCCCTAAGAGGGGTGGGGGAACGTATCGATATATCACTTCCAGTAATCATTCCACGACAGCGAAGGCTAAAATGGCATTTCTTTTTGTCTTTGCGTTGTTTAGCTTATGACAACTACTTTAATGGGTGAACATAGCCGTCTACTCAGCCTATGGCGTCAGGTGGTAACCTTCCGCCGTCATTTCCTGGAAATGAAGACTGCCACTGACCGGTGAGTAGAAGTTAAGGCTAGGTCTTTTCCAGAAAAAACACAGCTTCCCTTCACAGCTGCTTTTTGAGCCTTGATGTTACGTTAGCTGCGGCTAAAGATACAATTTCTCTTTTGGTAGTCTGAAGCGATGCCGTTAAGCAGGTTTTGGGCTATTTTCAGAATCATTTTGTTTGATGCTGGTTTTCAGAGAAAACTGAGGGGCTTGGGCTATAAGCAATGCAGAAGCCCTGAACAGGTGACTTGACTATGGTGATGTTTGGGCATATTAACACAGACACAGGCCTATGCGGACACACTGGAAGAGACTCACCAAAGCTACGCGTGCAGCACGTAGAGCGGTCCCTTTAACAGAGTGATTAAAATTTGCCTTAAATCTCACTGGCTTTCTTTTCCCACTGCTCCTGATGGAAAGATCATTCATGAATATATGTATTTTTTTTTTCTTCTCATTTCCAGCTTACATTTATTCTGGTCAGTTTGTATCCTCTTATTCCTTACCACATTGTTGAGAGAAAGAATAGCTTCTCTCCCCTGTTACTGCGTTTATCCAATTTATTTTGCTTAGTTTGATCCCTCCTTTTATGATTGTTTCTTGTTCTTGGGCTCTCTGAGGTTCCTTTCTCACAGGTGCCTTCTACACAAACAAAAATAGTGTAGCTGTAATAGTACGTTCTTCTGGTGCCAGCATGCAATTTCAAACTCTGGGTTACTGTCAGCCGTCTATCTTATTTGATTATAAGCCTTCCTTAATGTGTAGAGTATGCCTGACCTACTGTTTAATTCTTGTGTTATTTGTGCGTTTTTGTTACAACATTCTAGGCTTATTCTTACCTTCTTACCCTATTCTTACCTTCCTGAAATGTTTATTAGGTAGATATTGTCATGAGCCTGTTAGCAGTCCACATGTTGATAATAATAGGTTGCTTGAGGCTGATCCCCTAGGTATAAAAGCTGGGTACCTTGGTAAAATTCCTTACATCTGTTAATGATAATTAGAGTATGTAATAAGGTAGAGCAGGAACAACAATTAATAAGAGTAATAAGAGGTCCTTGAAGCCTTCTGGATGTGCCATACGTTTCCTCTTATCTCTGAGGAGAAAACAGACTCCTTTCCTCAACTATCCTGTACACTTACTGCTCAACTGTTCAAGATGTGTCCTGATCCCAAAGCATCAGATGAAATGATTCGCCCCCAACGAAGATTGACATCTTCCCTGCCAGCTTTCACTGTTGCACAATTACACTGCTTCAGAAGGAGTGAGTCAGCTGGTAAAGATGGTGGTGCGAACATTAGGTCTTTCTTGATTCTTCTTCAGAGATCTGTCAGAGCTGAACGCAGAGCAAATGAGGCTTTCCGGATCTATACTTGTAAACTGCTCCCGCCTAAACTGTGGCGTACGGCCCTGGGAATCCGTTACGCTGGGTAGACCTGTCCTCAAGGATCAGGCACAGCAGCAAGCAGAACAGGAAATAAGCCAGAAGACTTGGGCAGTGATGCACTTACAAGTCGAGGGGGACCCGGAGAAGAAGGAGCTTCAAGACAGGTAATGTGTTTTAAACCTTGCTATTACCAACATTATCTTTTGTGGCTGCTGCTTGGATTCACAAGTGGGCTGCGTTCACATTTAAAACACACCCATGCTGCGCAGCCCTGTTGCTGTCCCTAGTCAAACTATTGCCTTCAACAGAAAGGACAGAAAAAAACATCTGACTGACAGAAGCTCTTCTGAGTAAGACAAGACTGGAAAAGAGATTGCGTATTACAGTGTTTTTGCTGTTAACCGATTCTTGGTGAGAAATGGAGACCCGTATAAAGAGAGCTCCGTCTCTTGTACAGCCCTGTCGCTACCCAGGGCTGTGCTAGAGTTGGTAGGAATTTGCCCAGGGCCATCGTAAGCAACGTAGCACCTCTGTACTGACAATTCCTTGCAAGACTGAGTGCAGAAGGCCTTTGGGGAAAGAAGTGCCATTTTGCAACATCAAGCCTATTAACCTGTAGAGGTGAATGCTGCCTTTGCTGTATTTTCTGGGTTGAACTTTCTCTGCTATGCTTCTGGGAGATGCTTAGCCCTTTAACAGGTGATGGTGTGCAGGGCTTTTGAATGGCACGTGGACCTTCTCTTCCCAGGGTGATGAGCTCTCAGCCTGCTTGTACAGTCTCAGAAGCAGAACGAGGAGAAGGAGAAGACCATGAAACACTTAACGACACTGTGGAGATTCTAGTATGTTTTAACTTTATCTGGGAGATAGCCCAGTGTTTGCTCTCCAGCCTTAGCACAAAGAGGTGTGGCTTCCTCAAGAGAAGAGTGCTAAAGATGCTAACTGTCTGGGAACGTCATCAGGCACATTGCCAAAACATTCCTTGTGTGTTTGGCACATGTGGAGTCCAGGTCCAGGTGCAGGCATGGTAGCGGAGGCTGCAGACAATCCAGGTGTCTTCCTCAGGGGGTTGCACCAATGCTATTCTGCCTGGGAACTCCAAAGTCTCTAGGGGGTCAAAGTTCTTTGGAGTTGACAGCTTCATAGTGGTCTGTAAAAACTAGCTGCTGGGTCTTTCTCTTCTTAGTGTTAGCAAAGAAGAAATTGAACAGATATGGGAAGGAATATACTGGATTCACCAGGGCTGAGGCTTATTGGCATGGACAGTGCTACTGAGGACAGGAATGCTACAGAGGGGAGCAGATCTTCCCTGCCCACCCTTTCTTTATTCTGTTCTCAGGAAGCAAGTCGGTTGAGAAAGAATATGAAGCTTCATTGACTAAAAGTGCCAAAGAAGAGAATCGTTCCCTCCAAAAGCTGATAAAAGATATAACAGGTGAGTGTACAGAGTTGGGACCACATCCCTGTAAATTTGATTTAAAAGTACTTGAGGAAGGCAACAGACTATCCCAGGGAATAGATGTATATGTTGTGTACTGTCTATGTTAACTGTGATTGGCTGTTTAATTTTTATATCACTTTTCTGACGTAAAACCTGTTACAACTTCTGAGCTGGCTGTCCTGTGACACTTCAGCTGAGTCGCAAGAAGTTTCAGTACCTTTGCCTTCACTGTCCCCGCTTAGGTGCTCTCTTGGACTGTGCTTCTGAGTTGGCTACTTGACGTTTGTATTCCTGTGTTTCTTGGAGGCTTCCCCCACCCTCCTTGAGCAATGACTCTCTTGTTCTTCAGATTTTTATAAAGGTCACTGACTCAATCGTTGCACTTGCCAGCTCTGCTCCTTCACTCACATTCACTGACCATTTTCTCCCCAGAATCACAACTGGTCTAACTGTTTAGGTGGTAACTTTAACTTAGTCCTAAACTTCACTCTATGGAGGGGTTTCAATCATCGGATCTCTTACGCAGCCTCTCACAAAGTCAGTCAGTTTATTTCCCCTTGCATTGTCATTTTTATATCCCCGTGTGCTACTGCTCAGAGTCATTATAAACATTAGCTTTTTCGTTTGCTGTTTTTCCAGTATTCATCAGCTTCCTTCTTCCCTGGGCAGCGTTAATGTTTCCTTCATTGCTATTTCCAGTGTTGATCTGGTGCTCGGGTATGTGGCTCTAAGCAGCTGAAGGAGACCAAAATCATTCCTGAGAGCTTCAAGAAACTGAGTGTTCAGGCAGCCTCCAGTCACTTCACACTTGTTTCTTCTTGTTTATAGTAGCTGTACTCAGAAATCCCCGGAGTACTTGTGGCCACAGGGACAAAACTTCCTTGTTGACTGAAGAAATTAGAGAATTGAGTTTTTAATGACTCTAGGGTGAAGTGGGGGGGAAAAGGAGAACTAGATAAAGAAAACCAAGTAGAATGAGCAAAGAGTAACAGCTTGATGTGGGCTTTCAGGTGGTGTTAGGTGACAGTGACAGCATGGTCAGCATTATCTGCACTGACAGTTCCCAGCATGCAGAGTCTAGCACCATCCTGTCTTGTCTGAGCTCCGTTGATGCAGAGCATGCCTTTGTATTGGTTCAGGAAGCACTGGCAAGGAAGGCGAGGAGCAACACAGGTGAGGGTTTCTGCTTGTCTTCACCACTGGCCACAGGCTCAGCTGCTAATGCTCACTTAGCTGGAAACCTTTCCATTTACTTGAGCCAGTTTAGCCAGTTTCGTTCTAGCCTTCCCTCTCTTGGTACTGTATTGCCTTGCCAGTCTCGCCAGCTCTGTGTTCTACTACTGCTTTTCTCTCCTTGATCTCCACTCCCTCATCACACACAGCTTTTGCCTTCAGGTGAGCTGTCTCTCTGCTTGCTTCTTCTTCCAGCTATCTGGCACCATCTTCCCTGCTCCTTATTGCTTGTTTGTGCTCCTTCCCTGCCCATTTCCTTGCAGGCCCTAAAAGAAGAGCTTTCGCCAGGCAAGGACTCCATCAGTTTCCTGCTGCACCAGCACAGAGCAGCAGGAGAGAAGTGCAGGAACCTGCAGCAAAGGCTTGAGCAACTGGAGGAGGAATGCAAGACATCCAGCAGCCACCGGCAGCACCTCCAGTCTCTGGTAGAAGCACTCAGAAGGTGAGTGTTTCCTCCTCCTGTTTCTAGAAGCAGTCTTGCTTCCAGTTCTGGGGAGTTCAGCATGTGTTACTGAGGCAAAGAACTCGCCTGCCCTACCACGTGTATGCCTCTCTTTTGCCACTCAGCATCCTCCTGTCACTGCTTTCCACGCTCTACTGTGAATCCTCAGGCTGTCTTGGAGTTTCAGAGCGATGTTGGAAGACAAGACGGCCTCCCTCTCGACATGCTGCTTGTCTGAATTCTGTTTCTTTGCATGCCCTTTCCTAGCCACTGCTTCTCACTGAACGAAGGGAAATCCTGCCTTTCTTTCTCTTTCCTCTTCGGTTACCTTGCAAGGGGGAAGAGCAAGTTCTTCCTTAACCGTGGTCCCACAAACTCTATCCTGGAATGATGAAAATGGGACTCTTCAGGCCTCTTCCCTCTTCTAACTGAGCTTGTCTCTGCAGTGACTGTGCAAACCTTGAGAAAACCAGGAGAAGAGCTTCGGCAACAGCTTGAACTAACGGAGCAAGAAGCCTCGCGTCTGCGTCAAAGTAACACTGAACTGCAGCTGAAGGAAGATTCAGCCCAGGGGGAAAAGGTGGAGCAGCAAGAGATGATGGAGAGAGCGCGTCGTGACCGGGAGCTCCTGTGAGCGTTAAAGCCTTCTCTGTGCAGGGGTGGGCATTGCTGGACTTTAGGAGGCCCATGGTAAAGGAAGAATTTTCTCATGCTCATCATTTGTAGCATAGAAAGGGAAGGGAGCACATGGGCAGGTCTGGCTACCTACCAAATATAGCATAGCTGCCTCCTTGTACTTTCTTTATGACCCTTGAAAAAATCACTCCAAACCTGACCAGAGTAGTTGATGACAGGCATAAGCCTGAAACAAGAGGGGCTTCAGACTGGATTTAAGGAGAACAAAAAAATGGAACCATGAAGGCAATCATGCGGCAGAACAGGTTGCTCAGAGAGGTGCTGCAGATTCCACCCCTGGAAATTGGGAAGACCCAACTGGATAGAGCCTTGAGCAACCCGGACTGATCCCATAGCTGACCCCAGCTGCTTTGAGCTGAAGATTGGGCTAGAGGCCCTCCTGGGGTCCCCGCCAGCCTGAATCATCCTGTGACCCTGTGATTATTGGATTGGAGATTCATACACATCTCCTCCCCAGATAGCTTGCAGGCTCTTTCATCGTTTCACTGCTGAAGGCAAGTGTAATTGTGGGAATATTAATCCAGAGTTAAGAAGTCGTGTCTTACCCAAAGAAGAACTTTGGAAAGGAGAGAGAGGACTAAGAGGCAGGAGGCTGTTGAGAGCACCTGAACTTTTTGGAAACTTCCTGTGATTTCTGGAAGCTTGTTTACTTTGCTCTATGACAAACGTTTCACCTACAGCAATGACAAAGAGTGATGCAGCTCTAGTCAGGAAATTCCAGCATTCTTTAGGTTGTAAATAGAAAGCTGTTGGAAATCATTCAAACTGCCGTATCTGGGACATAGGATGTACTCTGGTTTTGGAAATGAGAATGTTTTTTACGTTAAAAACTTGTTTGTCTTTCCCCTTCTCATAGACTGAAGGACTTAGCTGCACTTGAAGGAGAACATTCATCATTACAGAGCGAGTTGGTAGTCGCAAGAGAGATGCTGGAGGAATCGCACCTTCAGAGGGATCTGCTGAAGCAGGAGAAACACGAGCTTACCGTGGCACTGGAAAAGGTATGGTCACCTTATTCCGAGGCAGCACACTTGTGGGAGAGGCAGTTGTGATAGCAAGACCACCACAGATGCTGTTTCTGGCAGTAGAAGACAGGGGCAAGGTTGTTGTCCTTCTTGGAAAATGGTGATTGGACCACAGAGGCTCTCTGGTGTAGTTAGTGCCCACGTGCTTGTTGGGAATGCTGAACCGGGAGTGTGTCAGAGACACAACAGGGGATCTGGAGTTGCTGCTTGAAGTCAGGGATTTTCCTGTCTTTGTTGTCATGTTGTTCTTTTGTCTCTTCAGGCAGAGCAGTCAGTAGCAGAGTTGACAGGGGCTCAGAATAAGCTGAGTGCTGAAATAGCCGACCTACACGTTGCAGCAGCGAACATGAGCAGTATCAATGAAGCTCTTGCGCTGGACAAAGTGCAGCTGAACAAACTTGTGTTGCAGGTGAGCAGAGTTGTCAAAGGTCTTGCCAGGTGTTTGTCTCCAGCTGCTGCTGCTTCTCAGACTTCTTGCCTTCAGACAGTATGACTGTCTGGATATGGAAACGTTGTTCTTTTCTCTGTCCAAGCCAAAGCTCCTACAGAGTAAATCTTACTGTTATTTTATTTCCTCTGTGCTTCTGTGATCGTAGCTGGAGCAAGAGCATGACGTTCTGTCAGGTAAAGTGGACGAGATGGAGAGAGCAAAGATCTCTGACCAGGAGAGGCTGAACTTGTGTGAAAGAACAAACGAGGCGCTGAGCGCAGAGAAAGCCCACCTGGAGCAGCTGCTGAAGAAAGCAGAGGAGCAACAGGAGGGGCTGCAGGTAGAGCTGAGGATGCTGGCAGAGGAGAAGGCAGAAACCCAAGAGAAACTCAATCAGGTGAGACCAAAAAACCTGGTGCTTTCTGGGTGGGCTTTTGGCTGCTTGGCTCATTGAAGCTGTATCTGTTGGATTCTGCAGTGTTTTTTGCCAAGGAGACGCTTGGTAGCGCTGGAGGTCAGACGGCTTTGTTTACTTCCTTCTGGAAATGTGTTGATGGCTTGCAGAGCTGTTGTGCAATTCTCTGAGTCGCCCTCTGCTTCTGCAGATTCCTTTAATCCACCTGTCTGTGTTGGCCTCTGTTTTGGCTTTTGATAAGCTGCAGAGAGGTGATTTGCCTTGCCCACGAGTCTGCGTGAGGCTACTACTCTTCACATGCGTCGAAAGAAGCAAACAGGGTAGCTCTTCACCCATTTTCTGAGGCCAAAACCCCCCGGGGCTGCATGTTTCTATTTATGCTTTTTGTTGTGAAGTCTGCAACTTTCCAAGCTCCGCTTGTTGGGGCCTAGAGGGCGGGACAAAGCGGCAAGTCAGTGTCTGCTGTCCTGTACTGCTAAGAACGGGAATGACATCCTGAAATGGTTGAAACTGTATTTTACGACAATACGTGCAGCTTTGAATTGCTAGATTCTCTTTAGGCTTTGAGGGAGAAGATGAGAAAGGGGTGATCACAGAAGACTGTTTACTCTGGACTAACTGGTTTGGTAGAGTAGGAAAAAGAGCTTGGGAGAATTGTATCGCTGGAGGAGACTAGGGAGTTTGCCATCATGTCAGTGTCAGTTTCATAATGTACAATCTTAGGTCTTATGGCATAACTTTGAGAGGAGAATTGTTTGTTTCTGATGGTCTGTTCTCTGTTAGACAGTCTTGGAGTTTTGGAGTACGTGGGTATGTTTGGCAAATACCCAGCAGAGGTGTTACACTGCAGAAGAAAGCTAAAAAATCACGGTTAATTTTCAAGCTTGAATGCCAGCAAGGTCTATTGGACAACTTGTTTGTGTAAGACAAGTAAACAGTATTGTTGACATGAACTTACTGTACAGAGTCTACCATCTCTTTGGCCACACCAGCCAGAGTTTCATAAATCACTAAATGACACTGCCCACCACAAGGGCTGTCTCCCTGCCAAGGATCACCTCATTGCATCCAACTGCTTTACACACTGGAGCAGGTGACAGTTTGATCTTTTTTTTTTCTCTAGAAGGAGAAACCATGTGTATTTTCACTTTCTTCAGTAAGCAAAGTTGCTTTTGCTCAAAGTTTTCTGAAAATTTCCAGCACTGGAATAGATTCTGATAGAATTTTAGTTTGCAAGGTGGCAGTTGTGGAAGACGTGGTATTTCTGCATGAAAACGTGTAGTCTGGGGTGTGTACGTTTGTCCTGAAGGGGCTGTCTGGTCCCAGGCAACCCAGTAGGGCCTTACACATCGCTTTCAGGTTAACAGCCCTAGTGCCTTTTGGCAGCCCAGGGTGTTAGGGCAGTATAAAGCAGATGCTCTTAAGCTTTCAGGCCAGAGTACCGGAGCTCTTTCTCCTCTAGCTGATTCAGAAGTGGCGCTGGCTGGCTCTGCACAGAACTCCAGAGAAAGGACTCTAACTGTATTTTGTCCCGCTTTCAGGTTCACCGCCAGCAAGAGTCAGCTAGCAGCGGTCTGGAGCAGTTGCGGCAGGAGTCCTCTCACCAAGGGCAGGCACTGGCCAACGTATCCAAAGAGAAGGAATTGCTGGTGCACGAGAAGGCTGCCCTAGAGGTGCGACTGGCAGCCACGGAGCGGGACAGACGAGGCCTTGCAGAGCAGCTGGCAGAGGCCAGGTAAAGGCAGGGGGGAGACCCTAGGCAGGAGATTATTTAATGTCTGTAATTATAGAGGTGATAATCATTACACGAGGATTCATTGCATCCTGTATGCTTTTCAGCTGTTTTCACCTTCCATGGACAGAAAATGGAAGAATCTCGAGCAAAAAAAAAAAAAAAAAAAAACAAAGCCCAAACCAGTGCAGCATGGTTTGAATGTTATTTTTCTGACAGCTAAAGCTAACAAAGCTCTCCTGAGCCTTGGGCTGATGTTTATGCCCCCTTGCACGTTCCTGTGTGAAGTCCAAAGCAAGGCAGCATAATTCCTCAGTATCTGGTACCTTGGCTCTGCATTGAGTAATAATTAAACCATGCAGATGTTTACTGAAACCCAAAGCTTCTCTCTGGTTTTGGTTTCTTGTTCTGCGCGTTTGAACTCGGATCTTTCCTTATCAAGTAGTTTGACATGGGATCTTCAGAATTCAAGGCTATTACGTACGGACATTGCGAGTAGGACGCTGCCATTTAGGGTGAAGCTAGAGGCTCGTGCTGAAAATCTTGAGGGCCTACTGTTTCTAGTCTAACTCTTGTTGCCTGTGGTGCAGGACCTAGAGCTGGTTACACCAGCAGCAGGGAAGCCTCTTTTGAATGCTCGCCAGTCTGCGGGAATTGTTGCCCATCACTGACGTCTGGGTCCGGTACTCCTTACCACGTGCTGTTTTGAGATAGACATCATGAAGGAGTTTATGCAGGGAAGGAGCAAGATTTTGTCCTTCTTTCTGCTGGATCAGGTTTCTAAGATCACATGTGACAAGTTCTTCTTTTAAAAAAAAAAAAACAACCCCAAACTACCCAACGTATTGAGATGTTTGTCCTCCTCTCAGGTCTTTTTTAGAAGACTCCTGAACTTGCAGAGCTGTACAAATTAGAGATTGTTTGTCATGCTTCTTGACTTTTACGCCTTACCACTCCAGAGTATGTTGTTAGCAAGGCTGATAAACACCATTTTGACTCAGTCTGTTTCTTGAGAGCTGCTGCTTCTTCTGAGCTCCAGCTCCTCTTATTTGATCCAGCTGAACTATATTCTGTCAATTATTGGGCTGTAGCAACTATTCTTGCCAGATGTTGGTCTCAAGAGCCTGTTGTCGTCGTCACAGTTTTGGATTCTTATCTTCTCTGTTCTGTTTTAGAGACTGACTTTGATTTATCCTTAAAATGGAGCATATTTACTTTGGACTGCCAGAGATTGGCGTAGTCAGAAATGTGTGCTTGTTCTCCTTCCTGAAGATGCATCCTCCATCGTCCATCAAAGCAGTGGAGTCCTACTGTTGTGGGTCTTATTGTTGTACCACTCGGGTGCCCCTTTACCCTGAAGGATGTTGTCCTGGTTGCATGCCTGTACTAGTGAGGCAGTGCTGTGTATGGTAGGAACCTGGCACACAGGAGGCCGTGTTAGATCAGGGAGGCAACTTCAGCTCCTGGTTCCAGAATCCTGTGTGTCATACGCAGCAGTTGGTTGAAGTCTATGGATGTAACAGTTTGCCTCCGCAGTACTACAACTTCCATTTTAAAGAGCGGCAAGTCGTTTGGGCTACTGCCTACTTAGTTAGCAACGCTTAGAGAAAAGTAGCAAGTTTTTTCTCTTGAACTTCCAAGAGTTTAAACTGAAGGCTACCTGTCTCTCCTTTCAGGTCGTCCTTATTCAGATAAAATCTAGTTCAGATTTCTTAAAAATGCTGCTTACAAGCATGAGATTTTACTATATCATCTGATGTATTGCTTTAGTCCCTTTGAAATACAGGGAGTCTGGAAGATCACCTCCCTATACATACACTGCGAACAGCATCAAAAAGTCACGAGTCAGCCAGGGAGATACTCTTACTCTGTGCCCCCACAGAGCAACCTGGAAGTGACGATGAGCAAAGGGCTGTGAGCAGAGGCTGGGCTTTTGCTTGCTGGCACAGACTTTGTGAGCACAGCTACCCGAGTGTCAGAGATCAGACAATAGCAGTTTAAGATTTGACTATGGAGATCAAATTCAGCTGGGCTTTCTGTGTTACGCTAGGTCATAAGTAAAGCCTGGGCATTCCCTCGGAGGGGCCTGCATTGCTCTTTTAAATGGCAGAAATATGCCTTCTGTATACCAATTTCCATGCAACCCATTTTCCATGCTGAGGGGTAGGAATCTTGAACCGGTTCTTACTGGACTAACTCCCTGTGGGCGTCAGGCGCAAGAAACTCATTTCTCTCCGTATTGGCGTCTTGTAGGTCCGGGAGGGAGACCCTGGAATCCAGCCTGTTTGAGGCTCAGCAGCGCTTATGTCAGCTGGAGATCGCCAGGAGTCAGCTTGAAATCCAACTTCACACAGTCAGGCAGGCCAAGGAGGTGATACAAGGTGAGAGCCTCATGTGCTTTGTTTGTGGTGATCCCCCTGCCTAGGGAGGATGGTATAAAAATAGCTCTCTGTCTGCAGTGCTTCTAAGGAGTGAAGGAGCTGGAGACAGATCCCTCCTACACTGAAATTCAAATGGCTTAAGGTTAGTGAAGTCAGAACCGCTGTTTGTGTAGGCCCTGACTCTTGCCATTTGTCACGTTTGCAGGGGAAGTGAAGTGCCTTCAACGTGAGCTGGAAGCAGAGAGATCTCTCATGAAGCAGGAACGGGAAAACATGGCGCAGCAGCTCTTGCGGAGAGAAGAGCAGTATAACGATACCCTCAGACTTCGGGAAACTGATCACGAAGTGGAAATAAACAAGCTCCTGCAAGAGCTGGTAGGAAACAATATGCTTCTGAATTCTTCAGGCAAGCTTTGTGGGCTGGCTTTAGAAGAATAATAGCCTGAGCGTGTGAAATGGCAGCAAGCGCCTGTCATAGGCCACACGTTGCTAGGCCAGGCAGCAGAGCCAACGGCTCGCACTTGAAAGCACGTGAAGACCTACAGGACTATGCCGGGACAGTAAATGCAAGCCACGGATTCCGTGTGGGCCTAGGACGAGTTGAGCAGAAGGTTGGGTGGTCCCCACCCAAAGCATGGCAGTAAAGGGGTAGGATCTTACCAGACTCCTGTCTACCACGAAGTAGACTCCTAACTTTCCTGCCAACTGCAGTCGTGGGAACTTTGTTCCTTTCTTTCTGTCCTTTCACGGTTGACAGAGGTGTTATCTTTGGGCTTGCAGCATATGGAACAGCCCCTTGTTCCTGGTACTTGAGTTTGTGGCCCATCTTGTGACTAGGGCATCAGGGTACTGGTCTCTTTCTCACCCTGCAGTCCATCTGCCTCTTTTCCTTGATGAGAATGGAGTGGAGCTTTGAAAATAGAGACTCTGAGACTAGAGAGAAATCCTGTAGGCGAGAGGTGCTAGGAAACAGGCAGCCGCCAGAGAGGGGAAGGTAACATCTCCTTTTCTTATTAGTTGGACTCAATGATCTTAAAGGTCTTTTGCAACCTAAAGGATTCTATGATTCTTCCACCTGCTGACCCTCCTATTAAGTTCCTTGATAGGACATGATTTATGGAGGGCACAAAGACGCTACTGTGCACTGTTGAGATGGGGGCTTGTGGGAAGGATGAAGCTTCACATTTTTTCTTGAGGAGCTTGGCTGGGACTCCATCTTGAAGCCTTTTTCTCCCCTCATCAGGCAAGCGAGCGGGAAGGGCACCATTCAGAACTGCAAGAGATGCTGCAGAAATGGGAAAAGGAGAAGGCAGAGACAGAAGGGGAGCACGAGAAGAAGCTGTTTGATATGAATCAGAAAGTTGCTACCATGAAAGCTCAACAAGAAGAGGAACGGACGAGAGCTGAAAAAGCCAAGCAAGAGGTAAAGACTCTGAAAGGAGAATTGGTGTGATTTTTTTGTGAGGCTAGAGCTGTGGGAGATGGCTGGGTATCAGGCTGTGTGGAGCATGCCTTACATGTTTTCTACATTGAATTTGGTGAGGTGAAAGGTGAGCAGGGCTGTCTTTGGGTCTAGGAATGAGTCCTCTCATAGGAAGCCAGGCAGGAATGTCACCTTTCATTTTAAATTTTTTTGCTGCTATTGTGTTCTGTTTTTTTTAAGACTTATCTCAGAGTGTCTACACAGTTCTCTGAATAGTCCTCTTTTGATGTTTACTTAACTCCATTAAAGACCAAAGTGAGTTTGTAGGACTGAATCCCCACAAGGATGGGGTTTTTGTCTGGGGGGCACAAGGGGGTGTGGCAGGGTTGTTGACAAAAGAAAAATCTTTTTAAAGACTCCTCTGAAATATTTCTGAGCAGTCAAACAGAGGTGTCTTCTGGGCTGTGTTTGAAGTCACTTGCTGGTAAGCTATTTTGTGCCCAGATCTCCTTTGCCGAAGCAACCCTGTCATACACTGACAGTCTTCCTTGTGTCCTACCCAAAGTCCTCTTTATGCAGACTGCCTAGGGACAGCAGTACCCCCAACTGTGTCTAAAGTTACTGAAATGACAGGGCAGTGCTCAGAGATGACAGTGTGTCCCTGTAATGTCAGTACTTTCCCAAAGTCTACTGAATACCTTAAAACTGAAGTAATTTTCGCCAAACCTTACTTAGAATATATGAGTTTTCTGAAGGAACTGCTAGCTTCAGCCCTCTGGCAGTCTTGTGTTTTCTCTACTGCCAACTAGGTGCAAAAGTCGCTAGACAAACAGGACACAGCAGAAGACAAGGGATACCCTCACCAGCAAAGTGAGACACTTGAGAAATGACACACTTTTTCCTGTTAGACGACCAAGGGTTTGTTGGAGATTCAACCATGGATGGACCATGTTTATACTGCCAGTCTCACTTAGGAAGCTGTGTTTCCAAGCTGGCAGATAATGACCTAGGAGACCAGCAGCATAGTGCTTTGAGAATGTGTTAGCCCACCAGTCTTTGAGCCTTGCCACACAAATTTTGTATGGGAAGTTTAAACCCATCTTCTCTTTATTTCTGTGCAGGTCCTGCTAGAAAAGGAGAGTGAGAAGGATGCTTTATTAGAGACACTACTCCAAACTCAGGGAGAGTTAAGAGAAGCCTGCCAGCAGCTAGAGCAGCTCAGGCACGAGGTGAAAGAGCAGCAAGAGAATGGGCAGGTAAGTCTGACTAATAGGGTAGGCTGAAAGAACAGGCAGCTGGCAATTGGCTGTAAGCTGAGAGAGAGGCTGAGAGAGCCAGGTAACAGAGTGAAGAGCAGTAACAAGGACATAAAACATAAGTCCTGGGACTGAGGAGGCAAGGGCTATTGCAGGCACTGAAAGGACAGAGCCTGGTAAGCTCCAGAGATCAGCGACAGGAAGGAAGGGTTACAGTGGAAGCAGGGCTGGGTAGAAAAGCAGAAAGAAGTGGCTGAATGAATGTGATTTTGAGATAGAAAGAGGAAAAAGCTGAACCTGATGGCAGGTCCCAGTAATTTGCTCCCCATTTGTGTTTACAGAACATCACAGAAAAGCTGCAAGCAGAGCTGCAGGAAACTCAGGGTAAGATCAAGACAGTGGAGAAGAGGCACAAGGAAGAAATCAAAACCCTCAAAGAGGAGATGAATATCCTTCTTCAGCAGAGGGATGCTCTACAAAAACAGGTGACTGAAACAGCAATAAGATACTCCAGTCATCAGACAGGTGGTCTCTCCCCTTCTTGCCTTTCCATTGCAGTGCAGGCTGAAGGGTAATCCCTCTGACTGCCATCATACTGTGGTCTCCATCTCAGCTGGTCTGAAGGAGACTTACTGGTCAGCTGAATCTCAGCTGCTGCCCTGCACATAGGGGCTAGTCCTTTTGCCTGTTTGCCAGCAATCATCAAAATGGATTTCTGCTGGCCTGTTACTGCTAGCCTTGTTTTTTAAGGTGGTTTTTCGGATGAACATGGTGACCCACTTAGATTTTTAAACAAGTCAGCTGTATCCATTGTGAATCTGGTACTCTCATGATTGGGTTAAATTTAAAGTTGTTCTTTCCCTTTCCTCACAGTATATGATATGGCTGACAGTGACAAGCTGTAGTCTTTGACTGCTTTGTTATGTTTTACTTTAGGTGGAAGAGTTGACATCTCAGCTAGCAGCCTCCGAAGATTCCCAGCAAGTGATTGGCCACAAAGCTCAGCAAGATCTGAGTGAGGCTCAGGAACTGTCAAGGCAAAAGGTGCTGGAGGTTGTGCA
This sequence comes from Aquila chrysaetos chrysaetos, assembly GCF_900496995.4. Classification (NCBI taxonomy): domain Eukaryota; kingdom Metazoa; phylum Chordata; class Aves; order Accipitriformes; family Accipitridae; genus Aquila; species Aquila chrysaetos. The sequence goes on along the minus strand of NW_024470339.1, from coordinate 7,205 downwards.
CCTCCAGAAGATCCTGGAGGAGAAGAGTAGTCAATGGGAGGAGGTAGAACATCAGAACAAAGAGCTGCAAGTGCGTCTGCAGTCATTGGAGGGGGAAAGGAGTCAATGGGAAGAAGTGGAGCGTCATAACACAGAATTTCAGGCTTTGCTGAAGGTCCTAGAGGGTGAAAAAGACAGGTAAATGAAAGCCTGTGAGACTCTCCATTCTGTTTAATGGATTCCCTCTTTCAGATCTTTGCATCTAGAAATAGCTCTGGAAGTATTTCCTAAAAAGCAGAGTTCTGAACTATCCATGCAGATGTGTTTCATTTTCTTTTCTTTTAATCCTTCAGTTACAGTTTTTCTGAAGACAGTGGCTTTTGGAGTAGTCCTTTCCTTAAAAGGATGTGTTCTTTTGTTAGGTTGGCATGTTAATACTTCTAAATGAAACTTTCAGGGGTTTCAAGCCTGAAACACACCAAAGGAGGCAGGACGAGCTGCAGTATAATGAGCTAGATAAATCCATCATCTCCACCTTGGGTCCAGTAAACTTTAAACATTTGGGATCTGTATCAGTCTTCCATCCTGATACCTTTGGTTGGCAGAAGCCATCTTAAAACCATGATTTTGAACTAAGCCAGATTCCTCTCTGAGGCACCCCAGAAACAAGAATGTTTCTTATTGCCATCTGTTTCCTCGTTCCTCAAAAAATCCCAACAGGTGTCTGGAGGGGCTCGAGCAGGGTCTTTGCCAGGCCCAACAGTTACAGATGTTACTGACTGTCCAAGGAATGCAAGAAAGAAGAGAAAGGGTAGGTAGGCTACTTCACCTGGGAAAGTCCTGCCAGTCTTCAATGCGTATCTTCACTGATGAATAGAAATAAAAGGCAGTGCACTCTCGCTTCCCCTGTGAGGGATCCTGCATCTTATATAAAGATCTGAGTATTTCCTCCAAGCCTCCATTACCACTTCTGGTGTTGGCCTTCATTTCTCTAGCTGAAAGTAATATGGGTGCTGGCAAGTCTTATGAAACTCTCAAAGATCACCTTGGTGTCATTTGCTGCTGTCCCTACCAGGAGATACGAGCTAGGGGAAGAAAATGTGTCTTCATTATTGACAAAACCTCTCCCTTGGAGTCTCATTAGTCAAAAGAAAAATTTTCCTCTTTCTTAATGTCTTCATTTCAAGACTTTGTTATGTCATATTCACATTCCCATCTCAAAAAAGATTGGGTATTTAGCCAGTATTTCACCTTTCTTCTGTGGAAAAAAGTGTAGTGGGCACATGCTTGGGTGTGACTGCCAGCCTGGCTTAGGACTGGACAAGCAGCCTAGTTGTTTAGACAAACCTCAGCAGACAAAGCAATTTTCCCCTTGGTGGTGGACGTCCTAAGAGTTTATTAAATGTTACACCATGCTGTAATGAGTTGCATGCTCTCCCTTTCAGGCTGACTCTGTCTCTGGAAGAAAAAGAACTAAGCCTCAGAACCCTGGAAGAAAACAACCTTGCTCAGCACAATGAAGTGTCTCAGCTTCTTTCTGCTATTCACCAGGCCCAGCAGCTTCATTCAGACCACAGAAGAGAAATACAAGAGCTCAACAACCAGGTGACCTATGCACTAGCATCCTCTTCTCCAGGGACATAAAATACCACCTTCGGCTTGTAGGCCCCAACTTGTTTCCCCTCCCAACAATGTACACTCCTTCCGTATTCTGCCCAGAGACTTTGCACATTGAGGTGAAGGCTGGATCTGCTATGTTCTGCCTATGTTTTCCCCTATTTTCTCATGGTTCACAGCATTAAATCTCTGAGGAGAAACAGAAGACTCCTTGGAGCTTCTCAGTATCTCTGTTACAAGTGTTGTCCGAGATGGTGTTTCTACCTCTGTCGGGCACTGAGCAATCTCGTGAAACAGAAGTGGTTATCGCAGTCTGTGGAAGGCACTTCCATCTCAGGCAGTTCCTCTGGCATTCTGGAGATAATAAAGGATGCCAATTTCTCCCCTTTACTTCTACTCCCAAGCCTCCCTGGCAGACCTGCTCTCCATGTAGGGGTGCTTGATCTGCCACCTCAACCTGCCAGCCATCCACTCTCACCCTCACACACACACACACACAGAGAACTTAATTTCTGAGGTTGGAAAGCATGAAAATCTGACAGTTCAACCATTCCTTTGGGGATGGGGAAACTTCCTTTTGGCCCCTTAGCTTCCAGATACCTGTTTCTGGCTTATTTTTCTCAGTTTGAATCTTTGGCTTTGTGCCTTCAGTTTCCAGTGTGTTTTTTGCTTGAAGTAATCTCTCCTTCATTCCTTCCTCTACTTCCTGCTCTGCTGCCTCAGTAGCAGCCCTGTCCCTGAGGCTCTGTGCATCTGTGTTATAGATACAGTCACTGCAGGAAGTAGTGCTGGAGAAGGAGGCTGGCCTGGCAATTCGAGAGAAGCAGCTGCTACAGGATCTGGAGGAATCCCAAGCAGGTGAACGGTGCCTGAGGGACTCTTTGCACATGCTGGAGGCTGAGATGTCTGAGCTGCGTTTGAGGCTTTGCAGCACAGAGAACAGAGCACAGGTATTGGCCACAGAGTGTCAGCAGGCTAACAGTGCCCACTGTGAAGCCCAATCCCAGCTGGACAGGCTGCACTTGGTTCTCCAGCGCGTGATCTGTGACAGCAGAGACTTAGGCACTTGGAGTTCAGGCAAGTTGTGGGAAGCGGGGTTAACAAGTCTATAGAGCATGTATAGGAGAGCAGATGGAGGGAGGGGTGGTTCTTTGTAATCCTGATATGATAGACTTATCCTTTCAGTTTAGGCTGACTCAAGCCTTGGGAAGTCTTGAAAGCCTGACATCCCTGCAGAGAGACAAGTCCATGTTTGTATGTGCAGAAATGAGCAGCATCAAAATGAAATAGGGCCCAAGTCATGTCAAGTCATAGGGCATGTGCGTTCTTCCTTGGGGCAATGCTGACATTAGTGGTCATCAAAATAACGTTAGCCTGTGACACATGTCTTGCCGTAACGTGAGCTCTAGGATGATGTCAAAGGCACTGCCACCTTCTCTTGTGTATAAAGAAGCCTTGTTTGTTGGACACCCTTCAATTAAAGCTTGAAATAGAATGGCTTCTCTCTTCAGAACAGGGTCATGTCTGGGGCCTAACTGTTTCTCAGGCCAGGGACCTTCCTGCAGAGCTCACAGTGGACAGAGTGGCAGCAGCCCTACAAGACCTGCGTCAGCACCTGAAGCAGACTCAGCAAGCTCTGGTAATGTGTGTCTAGTGCACCCAGAAATCCTGTCCCTTTGCTGGGCTGAACTGACAAGCAGAGTGCCAAAGCCAGAATGGGTGTAAATTCTTGTAGGCCGGGTTGGCTTGCTGCCATGGCGAGAAAGGAGAATCGTGATCACATCTACCATTACTGTCCAATTGCCCCTGCCACCTTGGCTATCTCTGCCTTAGTGTTTGTACCTCTTTGTCTCTTGCTAGTAGTGGCTCTGTGAGGTGATGCTTGTCTTCTTACCTCTTCCAGAATGATGCGAGGAAGAAGACACAGGACTTGGAGCTGGAGCTGAGCAACAGGCAAGCTGAGAGGGACCATTTCAGTGCCCACAATCAAGAGCTGCAGAAACAGTTGGCTCAAAGCCAGGAAGGTACAGCTTCTCCTTTCTGACCCACTGACCCCATCCTGTCTCACCAGCCGGGATCTCTGATACCATGCAGAGAAAAAGTGTAGTGCCCGAAGATGGGAAGAGGAGAAAAACAACAAGCATCTATAGAACTACCAGTCAAAGCTTTTTATAGAGAAACTTCCAGTGGATAGCAGTGCATCTAGCTGTGCTACTGGTGGTAATGTGCAGAGGTGGTGCCTTTCAGGTCACATGTCACTGCTAAGTAGGTGTAGCTTAATGCCTCACAGCATCCTTCTCCGTATGCTCTTTAAAAGCACCAGCGTGCAAAAAGCCTTGTCTTTATGGACTTCTTTTTCCTCTTACATGGCAGATTGACAGAGCATTAGTTCAGTGTTAAGCTCCTGTGTTACTGCATCCCTTCTGCTGCTGCTTTTCCTAGTTCTCTGGTACCTAGTGCTTCTGCATCCTTCTTACCTGTTTTCTTGCTGATACTGATTTGGTGTCTGAGCCCACAGCCATAGCAAACACAATTTCTTACTTCCCTAGCCACTTCTTACTTACGCCTTTGGTAACATGTTCACGTTGGGTTTATCTATCAACTGTTTTCCACATGTAATTAGTCACCTCTTCTTGTAATCTCCAGGCCATCCCAGACCCTGCAGGGCTATTGGCCTGTATGTATCATAGGTGGGCAGACATCCCTGCTGCTGTCTCTGTCATTGTTTTCCCACTCTCCACATCAGAATTGCTTTTTCATCTCATTGTCTTGTTTCCCTTGTCTCAGACTACAGAACAGGGAAGCGTGGGCATGCCTCATTGCCTCCCCCATAGGCTGTCGCCTGCTCATGTAGTGCCTTTACCTGTTCAGTATTTCTTCACGTTCCCTCTCTGACATGGAACTGCTGATAAATTTTCAGACTCTTTACAGGAGAGTTTTCCAGGCCTTAGTTCATCGCTTTTTCTGGAACATCTGTAGTTTTTGCTATGTATGTTACATATGATAACAGCTTATATACTTGAAATGCTGCCATTGGATGGATCCTGCTTGTCCCACTATTCAGTTCTTCCCCTCTTTAGTTCCTGTCTATTAGTTCAATCTATTATTTTAGTTTTAGTTCTGTCTATCAGTAGTCCTTCTTGCTTCAGGTCTCGGTAATGGTGGTGATGCTCAGTTGTTCTTGCCTTGCTGTTGTCCTAGTATCACTGAATATTTCCTTTCTTCTTTTTCTGCCAGTCCACAACATATTCCCCTAGCATTTTTTGGACAAATACCAAAGTGCATCTTCAAGCACAACACTGACATCTGTTCTTTTTTCTAGTGTCTCTTAAGTCTTCCTGGTCAATTAACTGTGTCTTATTCAGTCTTCACTTTTGCTGCTTCTTCCTTTTCCTTAGGACACTAGATCTGACTATCACCTACTGTCTTTGTCCTTGTTTCATCAATGTCGGTTCTACCTGCTTCTAACCCCGTGGGTGCCCTTAGGCCTGGCCTTTCAACAAGCAGAAGAGCAAACACGTTTTCATATTCTTCTGAACCTTGCCACTTCCTTTTTTTCTCTGCCTGGAATTTTCCTTTATTTATGTCTGCTTTGAAAGTCCTTGTGGACTTAGGGCCTGGAAAACACAGACAGGCAGATAAGAAAATGATGTTTTCTCTGTAGAATGCAGATCACTTTGGTTTTGCTTTGCTTTTCACATTCTCCTTCACCTTTACTGCTGTAGAGACACAGATGGCAGAACACAAGAAGAACTCTCTACAAGCTGCCTTGCAGGAAGAGGCCCACTGCTCTAAAGGAGGAGGCTATGACTCTACATCAAGAGGTGGCATCTTTGGAAAGGAAACTCGAGAGCACTGAGAAGCAAAGAAGGGATGTCCTGGTGAGGCTGGCAGATGCCATGAAGGGCCATTTCTTATATATTTTTTGGTCTTCTGTTAATTCTACGGAGCAGCTTTTTACAGTGGAGAGCTGTTTTTGGGTGGTCTTGTACAGTTTCAGTCGAAATCTGAGAATATATAGAGTATGCAAATGCTGACCAAGTTCCCCTCATTTTCCCCTTCCTTCACTCATCATTCCTTGTTACCCAGACTTTTGGTTCATGTAGCTGAATTAGCAGGGTTATCACCTTGGGTAAGAAAAGACAGTCCAGAAAGGAGAGATCGATAAGATGATCAATATCACTGACTATGTGGAGAGACCACAGACCACTACAAGAGCAGAAGAATATTGTTTACACCAGTCATTGTTTTTTGGTTTAAGTTTTCCAGTTGTGTTCTGAATAAGCAGGAAAAGATGCCGTAGTGATATAAAACTCAGTTACGATTCAGGGTGTTTATTTTCCTCAATTCTGAAGATTTCTGCCGTCGAAGCTTTAGTCACAGTAATTTTCAAGCTTGTCTCTATTTACGCTGCATGGTTTGGGCAATTATTTGTGTCCAAATCTATGTTTAGATTTCTAAATATCTGAATCTGGAAGAAGGGGTGAGAAGACAAAGTTTGCTAATAGTAGAAAGCTGGTCAACATTGCCCATCTGAGAGCAGACAGTGGGGAAAAAACAGAGAAATTTGAGAACCAAAAGTGCTGATCCAGATAAATATGTATGCCTGCAAGGGGAAAACTAGTCCTAATTTCAAACACAGAATGAAAGGCTGTGATCTGACTGTTACTCCTTCAAGAGGGCACAGTGGGGTTCTAGACGATGGTACCATGAAAAGTCTACACAGTAGAGGTCCAAAAAAAAAAAACCCAACCCCAAACCTGGGAAATCAAATGTTGGGGTTGTTCTCTCTTCCCTTCCTCCCTAATAGAACATCATCATGCCACTGCCTAAATCATGGTTAGTGTGGACTTTAAATCCTGGCTGCAGTTCTGACAGCTCCTCCCTAAAAGAACACACTAGAGCTAAAAGAGGTTCAGAGAAGGGCAAAAAGGAAGATGGAGCTGGCTAAGTAAGTGTCGTGGTTTAACCCCAGCCAGCAACTAAGCACCACGCAGCTGCTCACTCACTTCCTTCTGACCCAGTGGGATGGGGGAGGGAATCGGGGGGAAAAAAAAAAGTAAAACTTGTGGGTTGAGATAAAAACAGTTTAATAGAACAGAAAAGAAGAAACTAATAATTACAATGGTAACACTAATAAAATGACAATAGTAATAATAACAGACTGGAATATGCAAGTGATGCACAATGCGATTGCTCACCACCTGCTGACTGATGCCCCATTAGTCCCTGAGCAGCGATCCCCCCACTCCCCCCAGTTTATATACTGGGCGTGACATCACATGGTATGGAATACCCCATTGGCCACTTTGGTCAGCTGCCCTGGCTGTGTCCTGTGCCAACTTCTTGTGCCCCTCTAGCCTTCTTGCTGCCTGGGCATAAGAAGCTGAAAAATCCTTGACTTTAGACTAAACATTACTTAGCAACAACTGAAAACTTAAGTGTTATCAACATTCTTCTCACACCAAACTCAAAAACATAGCACTGTACCAGCTACTAGGAAGACAATTAACTCTATCCCAGCTGAAAACCAGGACAGTAAGCTGGGAAAGATGCAACCTAAAGGGTGGGTGCAGGAAAGGTCTACAACATCCTGAGAGGCAGGGAGA
>NW_024470338.1:0-26604 GCF_900496995.4 Aquila chrysaetos chrysaetos | reverse complement strand
TGTCACAATGGGGCGCGTGGGGAAAGACCAGCGCTCCCTACCTGAACTTCTGGCGTCACTCTGGTATCTCTATGTGAATGCTCCGGGGTAGGCCTGGCATCCCTACCTGATGCTCCGGGGGTAGACCGTTACCCCCACTGGTATTCCGGGGTAGTTCCGGAACCATTACTGGTAATCTCGGGTACAACTGCTTTCACAATGGCGCGTCGAGGTAGACCGCCCTGCCTACCTGGCCCTCTCGGTTACGACTGGCGTCCCTACCTGATGCTCCCGGGGTACTACCGTTACCCCCATGGTATCCGGGGTAGTTCTGGAACCCCTACTGTTGCTCCCATGTACACCTGGTGTCACAATGGGAGCGTGGGGGTAGACCCGCCCTCCCTACCTGGCCAACTTGGTTACGCTGGATCCCTACGTGATGCTCCGTCGGAATACCGTTTCCCTGCTGGTACTTCTGGCTAGTACCGCTACCCCTGCTGGTACTCCCATGTACACCTGGTGTCACGATGGGCGTGTGGGAAAGACCAGCGCTCCCTACCTGAACTTCTGGCGTCCCTTGGTATCTCTATGTGAATGCTCCGGGGTAGGCCTGGCACCCCTACCTGATGCTCCGGGGTACTGCCGTTACCCCACTGGTACTCCGGGGTAGTTCCGGAACCACTACTGGTACTCCCATGTACACCTGGTGTCACAATGGGCTGGTGGGGTAGGCCCGCCCTCCCTACCTGACCATCCGGGGTAGGCCTGGCGTCCTACCTGATGGTCCGGGGTAGTACCGTTACCCCTCTGGTACTTACGGCTAGTACCGGTACCCTACTGGTGCTCCCGGGTAGTACCGGTACCCGTACTGGTACTCTCGGGTACAACTGGTGTCACAATGGGCGTGTGTTGGTAGACCCTCCCTCCGTTCCTGACCCTCTGGGGTAGGCCTGGCATCCCTACCTGATGCTCCGGGGTACTACCGTTACCCCCACTGGTACTCCGGGGTAGTTCCGGAACCACTACTGGTACTCTCGGGTACAACTGGTGTCACAAAGGCGTGGGTGGGTAGACCCGCCCTCCGTACCTGCCCTCTGGGGTAGGCCTGGCGTCCCTACATGATGCTCCGGGGTAGTACTGTTACCCCTGCTGGTACTTCTGGCTAGTACCGTACCCCTGCTGGTACTCCCATTACACCTGGTGTCACAATGGGCGCATGGGAAAGACCAGCGCTCCCTACCTGAACTTCCGGCGTCACTCTGGTATCCCTATCTGATGCTCCGGGGTAGGCCTGGCATCCCTACCTGATGCTCCGGGGTACTACCGTTACCCCACTGCTACTCCGGGGTAGTTCCGGAACCACTACTGGTACCCATGTACCTGGTGTCACAATGGGCGCGTGGGGAAAGACCAGCGCTCCCTACCTGAACTTCTGGCGTCACTCTCTTATCCCTATCTGATGCTCCGGGGTAGTCCTGGCGTCCCTACCTGATGGTCCGGGGTAGTACCGTTACGCGTACTGGTACTTATGGCTAGTACCGGTACCCCTACCGGTGCCCCGGGTAGTACCGGTACCCGTACTGGTACTCTCGGGTACAACTGGTGTTCACAATGGGCTGGTGGGGGTAGGCCCGCCCTGCCTACCTGACCATCCGGGGTAGGCCTGGCGTCCTTACCTGATGGTCCGGGGTAGTACCGTTACCCCGTCTGGTACTTATGGCTAGTACCGGTATCCCTACTGGTGCCCCCGGGTAGTTCCGGAACCACTACTGGTACTCTCGGGTACAACTGCTTTTACAATGGGCGCGTGGGGGTAGACCCGCCCTCCCTACCTGGCCCTCTCGGTTACGCCTGGCGTCCCTACCTGATGCTCCGGGGTAGTACCGTTACCCCCACTGGTACTCCGGGGTAGATCCGGAACCCCAACTGGTGCTCCCATGTACACCTGGTGTCACAATGGCCGCGTGGGGAAAGACCAGCGCTCCCTACCTGAACTTCTGGCGTCACTCTGGTATCCCTATGTGATGCTCCGGGATAGGCCTGGCATCCCTACCTGATGCTCCGGGGTACTACCGTTACCCCCACTGGTACTCTGGGGTAGTTCCGGAACCACTACTAGTACTCTCGGGTACAACTGGTGTCACAATGGGCGTGTGGGGGTAGAACCTCCCCTCCGTTCCTGACCCTCTGGGGTAGGCCCTGACATCCCTACCTGATGCTCCTGGGTACTACCGTTACCCCCCACTGGTACTCCGGGGGTAGTTCCGGAACCACTACTGGTACTCTCGGGTACAACTGCTTTCAAAAAGGGGCGCGTGGGGGTAGACCCGCCCTGCGTACCTGGCCCTCTCGGTTACGCGTCGTATCCCTACGTGATGCTCCGCCGGAGTACCGTTACCCCCGCTGGTACTCCGGGGTAGTACCGGTACCCCTGCTGGTACTCCCAAGTACACCTGGTGTCACAAGCGGCGTGCGGGGGAAGACCAGCGCTCCCTACCTGAACAACTGGTGTTACTCTCTTATCCCTATCTGATGCTCCGGGGTAGGCCTGGCGTCCCTACCTGATGCTCCAAGGTTGTACCGTTACCCCTACTGGTACTTATGGCTAGTACCGGTACCCCTACTCGTACTCCCGGGTAGTACCAGTACCCGTACTGGTACTCTCGGGTACAACTGCTTTCACAAAGGGCGCGTGGGGGTAGACCCGCCCTGTCTACATGGCCATCTCGGTTACGCGTCGTATCCCTACGTGATGCTCCGCCGGAGTACCGTTACCCCCGCTGGTACTTCTGGCTAGTACCGGTACCCCCTGCTGGTACTCCCAAGTACACCTGGTGTCACAAGCGGCGTGCGGGGGAAACCAGCGCTCCCTACCTGAACAACTAGTGTTACTCTCTTATCCCTATCTGATGCTCCGGGGTAGGCCTGGCGTCCCTACCTGATGCTCCAAGGTTGTACCGTTACCCCTACTGGTACTTATGGCTAGTACCGGTACCCCTACTCGTACTCCCGGGTAGTACCGGTACCCGTACTGGTACTCTCGGGTACAACTGCTTTCACAATGGGCGCGTGGGGGTAGACCAGCCCTCCCTACCTGGCCATCTCGGTTACGCGTCGTATCTCTACGTGATGCTCCGCCGGAGTACCGTTACCCCCGCTGGTACTTCTGGCTAGTACCGGTACCCCTGCTGGTACTCCCATGTACACCTGGTGTCACAAGCGACGTGCGGGGGAAGACCAGCGCTCCCTACCTGAACAACTAGTGTTACTCTCTTAACCCTATCTGATGCTCCGGGGTAGGCCTGGCGTCCCTACCTGATGCTCCAAGGTTGTACCGTTACCCCTACTGGTACTTATGGCTAGTACCGGTACCCCTACTCGTACTCCCGGGTAGTACCGGTACCCGTACTGGTACTCTCGGGTACAACTGCTTTCACAATGGGCGCGTGGGGGTAGACCGGCCCTCCCTACCTGGCCATCTCGGTTACGCGTCGTATCCCTACGTGATGCTCCGCCGGAGTACCGTTACCCCCGCTGGTACTTCTGGCTAGTACCGGTACCCCTGCTGGTACTCCCAAGTACAACCTGGTGTCACAAGCGGCGTGCGGGGAAGACCAGCGCTCCCTACCTGAACAACTGGTGTTACTCACTTATCCCTATCTGATGCTCCGGGGTAGGCCTGGCATCGCGACCTGATGCTCCGGGGTACTAGCGTTACCCCTACTGGTACTCCGGGGTAGTTCCTGAACCACTACTGGTACTCCGGGGTACAACTGGTGGTCACAATGGGCGCGTGGGGGTAGACCCACCCTCCTTACCTGACCATCCGGGGTAGGCCTGGCATCCCTACCTGATGCTCCAAGGTAGTACCGTTACCCCTACTGGTACTTATGGCTAGTACCGGTACCCCTACTCGTACTCCCGGGTAGTACCAGTACCCGTACTGGTACTCTCGGGTACAACTGCTTTCACAATGGGCGCGTCGGGGTAGACCGGCCCTCCCTACCTGGCCATCTCAGTTACGCGTCGTATCCCTACGTGATGCTCCGCCGGAGTACCGTTACCCCCGCTGGTACTTCCGGGCTAGTACCGGTACCCCTGCTGGTACTCCCAAGTACAACCTGGTGTCACAAGCGGCGTGCGGGGGAAGACCAGCGCTCCCTACCTGAACAACTGGTGTTACTCTCTTATCCCTATCTGATGCTCCGGGGTAGGCCTGGCGTCCCTACCTGATGATCCAAGGTTGTACCGTTACCCCTAATGGTACTTATGGCTAGTACCGGTACCCCTACTCGTACTCCCGGGTAGTACCGGTACCTTTAGTGGTACTCTCGGTTACAACTGCTTTCACAATGGGCGCGAGGGGGTAGACCCGCCCTCCCTACCTGGCCATCTCGGTTACGCGTGGTATCCCTACGTGATGCTCCGTCGGAGTACCGTTACCCCTGCTGGTACTTATGGCTAGTACCGGTACCCCTACTCGTACTCCCGGGTAGTACCAGTACCCGTACTGGTACTCTCGGGTACAACTGCTTTCAAAAAGGGCGCGTGGGGGTAGACCCGCCCTGCCTACCTGGCCCTCTCGGTTACGCGTCGTATCCCTACGTGATGCTCCGCCGGAGTACCGTTACCCCCGCTGGTACTCCGGGGTAGTACCGGTACCCCTGCTGGTACTCCCAAGTACACCTGGTGTCACAAGCGGCGTGCGGGGGAAGACCAGCGCTCCCTACCTGAACAACTGGTGTTACTCTCTTATCCCTATCTGATGCTCCGGGGTAGGCCTGGCGTCCCTACCTGATGATCCAAGGTTGTACCGTTACCCCTACTGGTACTTATGGCTAGTACCGGTACCCCTACTCGTACTCCCGGGTAGTACCAGTACCCGTACTGGTACTCTCGGGTACAACTGCTTTCACAATGGGCGCGTGGGGGTAGACCAGCCCTCCCTACCTGGCCATCTCGGTTACGCGTCGTATCCCTACGTGATGCTCCGCCGGAGTACCGTTACCCCCGCTGGTACTTCTGGCTAGTACCGGTACCCCTGCTGGTACTCCCAAGTACACCTGGTGTCACAAGCGGCGTGCGGGGAAGACCAGCGCTCCCTACCTGAACAACTGGTGTTACTCACTTATCCCTATCTGATGCTCCGGGGTAGGCCTGGCATCGCGACCTGATGCTCCGGGGTACTAGCGTTACCCCTACTGGTACTCCGGGGTAGTTCCTGAACCACTACTGGTACTCCGGGGTACAACTGGTGGTCACAATGGGCGCGTGGGGTAGACCCACCCTCCCTACCTGACCATCCGGGGTAGGCCTGGCATCCCTACCTGATGCTCCAAGGTAGTACCGTTACCCCTACTGGTACTTATGGCTAGTACCGGTACCCCTACTCGTACTCCCGGGTAGTACCAGTACCCGTACTGGTACTCTCGGTTACAACTGCTTTCAAAAAGGGCGCGTGGGGGTAGACCCGCCCTGCCTACCTGGCCCTCTTGGTTACGCCTGGCGTCCCTACCTGATGCTCCATCGTAGTACCGTTACCCCCACTGGTACTCCGGGGTAGTTCCGGTACCCCTGCTGGTACTCCCATGTACACCTGGTGTCACAAGCGACGTGCGGGGTAAGACCAACGCTCCATACCTGAACAACTGGTGTTACTCTCTTATCCCTATCTGATGCTCCGGGATAGGCCTGGCGACCCTACCTGATGCTCCAAGGTTGTACCGTTACCCCTACTGGTACTTATGGCTAGTACCGGTACCCCTACTCGTACTCCCGGGTAGTACCGGTACCCGTACTGGTACTCTCGGGTACAACTGCTTTCACAATGGGCGCGTGGGGGTAGACCGGCCCTCCCTACCTGGCCATCTCGGTTACGCGTGGTATCCCTACGTGATGCTCCGCCGGAGTACCGTTACCCCCGCTGGTACCTCTGGCTAGTACCGGTACCCCTGCTGGTACTCCCAAGTACACCTGGTGTCACAAGCGGCGTGCGGGGGAAGACCAGCGCTCCCTACCTGAACAACTGGTGTTACTCTCTTATCCCTATCTGATGCTCCGGGGTAGGCCTGGCGTCCCTACCTGATGCTCCAAGGTAGTACCGTTACCCCTACTGGTACTTATGGCTAGTACCGGTACCCCTACTCGTACTCCCGGGTAGTACCGGTACCCGTACTGGTACTCTCGGGTACAACTGCTTTCACAATGGGCGCGTCGGGGTAGACCCGCCCTGTCCTACCTGGCCATCTCGGTTACGCGTCGTATCCCTACGTGATGCTCCGTCGGAGTACCGTTACCCCCGCTGGTACTTCTGGCTAGTACCGGTACCCCTGCTGGTACTCCCAAGTACACCTGGTGTCACAAGCGGCGTGCGGGGGAAGACCAGCGCTCCCTACCTGAACAACTAGGTGTTACTCTCTTATCCCTATCTGATGCTCCGGGGTAGGCCTGGCGTCCCTACCTGATGCTCCAAGGTTAGTACCGTTACCCCTACTGGTACTTATGGCTAGTACCGGTACCCCTACTCGTACTCCCGGGTAGTACCGGTACCCGTACTGGTACTCTCGGGTACAACTGCTTTCACAAAGGGCGCGTGGGGGTAGACCCGCCCTGCCTACCTGGCCATCTCGGTTACGCGTCGTATCCCTACGTGATGCTCCGCCGGAGTACCGTTACCCCCGCTGGTACTTCTGGCTAGTACCGGTACCCCTGCTGGTACTCCCATGTACACCTGGTGTCACAAGCGGCGTGCGGGGGAAGACCAGCGCTCCCTACCTGAACAACTAGTGTTACTCTCTTAATCCCTATCTGATGCTCCGGGGTAGGCCTGGCGTCCCTACCTGATGCTCCAAGGTTGTACCGTTACCCCTACTGGTACTTATGGCTAGTACCGGTACCCCTACTCGTACTCCCGGGTAGTACCGGTACCCGTACTGGTACTCTCGGGTACAACTGCTTTCACAATGGGCGCGTGGGGGTAGACCGGCCCTCCCTACCTGGCCATCTCGGTTACGCGTCGTATCCCTACGTGATGCTCCGCCGGAGTACCGTTACCCCCGCTGGTACTTCTGGCTAGTACCGGTACCCCTGCTGGTACTCCCAAGTACACCTGGTGTCACAAGCGGCGTGCGGGGAAGACCAGCGCTCCCTACCTGAACAACTGGTGTTACTCACTTATCCCTATCTGATGCTCCGGGGTAGGCCTGGCATCGCGACCTGATGCTCCGGGGTACTAGCGTTACCCCTACTGGTACTCCGGGGTAGTTCCTGAACCACTACTGGTACTCCGGGGTACAACTGGTGGTCACAATGGGCGCGTGGGGGTAGACCCACCCTCCCTACCTGACCATCCGGGGTAGGCCTGGCATCCCTACCTGATGCTCCAAGGTAGTACCGTTACCCCTACTGGTACTTATGGCTAGTACCGGTACCCCTACTCGTACTCCCGGGTAGTACCAGTACCCGTACTGGTACTCTCGGGTACAACTGCTTTCACAATGGGCGCGTCGGGGTAGACCGGCCCTCCCTACCTGGCCATCTCGGTTACGCGTGGTATCCCTACGTGATGCTCCGCCGGAGTACCGTTACCCCCGCTGGTACTCCGGGGTAGTACCGGTACCCCTGCTGGTACTCCCAAGTACACCTGGTGTCACAAGCGGCGTGCGGGGGAAGACCAGCGCTCCCTACCTGAACAACTGGTGTTACTCTCTTATCCCTATCTGATGCTCCGGGGTAGGCCTGGCGTCCCTACCTGATGCTCCAAGGTTGTACCGTTACCCCTACTGGTACTTATGGCTAGTACCGGTACCCCTACTTGTACTCCCGGGTAGTACCAGTACCCGTACTGGTACTCTCGGTACAACTGCTTTCACAAAGGGCGCGTGGGTGTAGACCCGCCCTGTCTACATGGCCATCTCGGTTACGCGTGGTATCCCTACCTGATGCTCCAAGGTAGTACCGTTACCCCTGCTGGTACTTATGGCTAGTACCGGTACCCCTACTCGTACTCCCGGGTAGTACCAGTACCCGTACTGGTACTCTCGGGTACAACTGCTTTCACAATGGGCGCGTGGGGGTAGACCCGCCCTGCCTACCTGGCCCTCTCGGTTACGCCTGGCGTCCCTACCTGATGCTCCGTCGTAGTACCGTTACCCCCACTGGTACTCCGGGTAGTTACCGGTACCCCTGCTGGTACTCCCATGTACACCTGGTGTCACAAGCGACGTGCGGGGGAAGACCAGCGCTCCCTACCTGAACAACTAGTGTTACTCTCTTAACCCTATCTGATGCTCCGGGGTAGGCCTGGCGTCCCTACCTGATGCTCCAAGGTTGTACCGTTACCCCTACTGGTACTTATGGCTAGTACCGGTACCCCTACTCGTACTCCCGGGTAGTACCGGTACCCGTACTGGTACTCTCGGGTACAACTGCTTTCACAATGGGCGCGTGGGGGTAGACCGGCCCTCCCTACCTGGCCATCTCGGTTACGCGTCGTATCCCTACGTGATGCTCCGCCGGAGTACCGTTACCCCCGCTGGTACTTCTGGGCTAGTACCGGTACCCCTGCTGGTACTCCCAAGTACACCTGGTGTCACAAGCGGCGTGCGGGGGAAGACCAGCGCTCCCTACCTGAACAACTGGTGTTACTCTCTTATCCCTATCTGATGCTCCGGGGTAGGCCTGGCGTCCCTACCTGATGATCCAAGGTTGTACCGTTACCCCTACTGGTACTTATGGCTAGTACCGGTACCCCCTACTCGTACTCCCGGGTAGTACCGGTACCTTTAGTGCTACTCTCGGTTACAACTGCTTTCACAATGGGCGCGAGGGGGTAGACCCGCCCTCCCTACCTGGCCATCTCGGTTACGCGTGGTATCCCTACGTGATGCTCCGCCGGAGTACCGTTACCCCTGCTGGTACTTATGGCTAGTACCGGTACCCCTACTTGTACTCCCGGGTAGTACCAGTACCCGTACTGGTACTCTCGGGTACAACTGCTTTCACAAAGGGCGCGTGGGTGTAGACCCGCCCTGTCTACATGGCCATCTCGGTTACGCGTGGTATCCCTACCTGATGCTCCAAGGTAGTACCGTTACCCCTGCTGGTACTTATGGCTAGTACCGGTACCCCTACTCGTACTCCCGGGTAGTACCAGTACCCGTACTGGTACTCTCGGGTACAACTGCTTTCACAATGGGCGCGTGGGGGTAGACCCGCCCTGCCTACCTGGCCCTCTCGGTTACGCCTGGCGTCCCTACCTGATGCTCCGTCGTAGTACCGTTACCCCCACTGGTACTCCGGGGTAGTTCCGGTACCCCTGCTGGTACTCCCATGTACACCTGGTGTCACAAGCGACGTGCGGGGGAAGACCAGCGCTCCCTACCTGAACAACTAGTGTTACTCTCTTAACCCTATCTGATGCTCCGGGGTAGGCCTGGCGTCCCTACCTGATGCTCCAAGGTTGTACCGTTACCCCTACTGGTACTTATGGCTAGTACCGGTACCCCTACTCGTACTCCCGGGTAGTACCAGTACCCGTACTGGTACTCTCGGGTACAACTGCTTTCACAATGGGCGCGTCGGGGTAGACCGGCCCTCCCTACCTGGCCATCTCAGTTACGCGTCGTATCCCTACGTGATGCTCCGCCGGAGTACCGTTACCCCCGCTGGTACTCCGGGGTAGTACCGGTACCCCTGCTGGTACTCCCAAGTACACCTGGTGTCACAAGCGGCGTGCGGGGGAAGACCAGCGCTCCCTACCTGAACAACTGGTGTTACTCTCTTATCCCTATCTGATGCTCCGGGGTAGGCCTGGCGTCCCTACCTGATGATCCAAGGTTGTACCGTTACCCCTACTGGTACTTATGGCTAGTACCGGTACCCCTACTCGTACTCCCGGGTAGTACCGGTACCTTTAGTGCTACTCTCGGTTACAACTGCTTTCACAATGGGCGCGAGGGGGTAGACCCGCCCTCCCTACCTGGCCATCTCGGTTACGCGTGGTATCCCTACGTGATGCTCCGCCGGAGTACCGTTACCCCTGCTGGTACTTATGGCTAGTACCGGTACCCCTACTCGTACTCCCGGGTAGTACCGGTACCCGTACTGGTACTCTCGGGTACAACTGCTTTCACAAAGGGCGCGTGGGGGTAGACCGGCCCTCCCTACCTGGCCATCTCGGTTACGCGTGGTATCCCTACGTGATGCTCCGCCGGAGTACCGTTACCCCCGCTGGTACTCCGGGGTAGTACCGGTACCCCTGCTGGTACTCCCAAGTACACCTGGTGTCACAAGCGGCGTGCGGGGGAAGACCAGCGCTCCCTACCTGAACAACTGGTGTTACTCTCTTATCCCTATCTGATGCTCCGGGGTAGGCCTGGCGTCCCTACCTGATGATCCAAGGTTGTACCGTTACCCCTACTGGTACTTATGGCTAGTACCGGTACCCCTACTCGTACTCCCGGGTAGTACCGGTACCTTTAGTGGTACTCTCGGTTACAACTGCTTTCACAATGGGCGCGAGGGGGTAGACCCGCCCTCCCTACCTGGCCATCTCGGTTACGCGTGGTATCCCTACGTGATGCTCCGTCGGAGTACCGTTACCCCTGCTGGTACTTATGGCTAGTACCGGTACCCCTACTCGTACTCCCGGGTAGTACCAGTACCCGTACTGGTACTCTCGGGTACAACTGCTTTCAAAAAGGGCGCGTGGGGGTAGACCCGCCCTGCCTACCTGGCCCTCTCGGTTACGCGTCGTATCCCTACGTGATGCTCCGCCGGAGTACCGTTACCCCCGCTGGTACTCCGGGGTAGTACCGGTACCCCTGCTGGTACTCCCAAGTACACCTGGTGTCACAAGCGGCGTGCGGGGGAAGACCAGCGCTCCCTACCTGAACAACTGGTGTTACTCTCTTATCCCTATCTGATGCTCCGGGGTAGGCCTGGCGTCCCTACCTGATGATCCAAGGTTGTACCGTTACCCCTACTGGTACTTATGGCTAGTACCGGTACCCCTACTCGTACTCCCGGGTAGTACCAGTACCCGTACTGGTACTCTCGGGTACAACTGCTTTCACAATGGGCGCGTGGGGGTAGACCCGCCCTCCCTACCTGGCCATCTCGGTTACGCGTCGTATCCCTACGTGATGCTCCGCCGGAGTACCGTTACCCCCGCTGGTACTTCTGGCTAGTACCGGTACCCCTGCTGGTACTCCCAAGTACACCTGGTGTCACAAGCGGCGTGCGGGGAAGACCAGCGCTCCCTACCTGAACAACTGGTGTTACTCACTTATCCCTATCTGATGCTCCGGGGTAGGCCTGGCATCGCGACCTGATGCTCCGGGGTACTAGCGTTACCCCTACTGGTACTCCGGGGTAGTTCCTGAACCACTACTGGTACTCCGGGGTACAACTGGTGGTCACAATGGGCGCGTGGGGGTAGACCCACCCTCCCTACCTGACCATCCGGGGTAGGCCTGGCATCCCTACCTGATGCTCCAAGGTAGTACCGTTACCCCTACTGGTACTTATGGCTAGTACCGGTACCCCTACTCGTACTCCCGGGTAGTACCAGTACCCGTACTGGTACTCTCGGGTACAACTGCTTTCAAAAAGGGCGCGTGGGGGTAGACCCGCCCTGCCTACCTGGCCCTCTTGGTTACGCCTGGCGTCCCTACCTGATGCTCCATCGTAGTACCGTTACCCCCACTGGTACTCCGGGGTAGTTCCGGTACCCCTGCTGGTACTCCCATGTACACCTGGTGTCACAAGCGACGTGCGGGGTAAGACCAACGCTCCATACCTGAACAACTGGTGTTACTCTCTTATCCCTATCTGATGCTCCGGGTAGGCCTGGCGACCCTACCTGATGCTCCAAGGTTGTACCGTTACCCCTACTGGTACTTATGGCTAGTACCGGTACCCCTACTCGTACTCCCGGGTAGTACCGGTACCCGTACTGGTACTCTCGGGTACAACTGCTTTCACAATGGGCGCGTGGGGGTAGACCGGCCCTCCCTACCTGGCCATCTCGGTTACGCGTGGTATCCCTACGTGATGCTCCGCCGGAGTACCGTTACCCCCGCTGGTACCTCTGGCTAGTACCGGTACCCCTGCTGGTACTCCCAAGTACACCTGGTGTCACAAGCGGCGTGCGGGGGAAGACCAGCGCTCCCTACCTGAACAACTGGTGTTACTCTCTTATCCCTATCTGATGCTCCGGGGTAGGCCTGGCGTCCCTACCTGATGCTCCAAGGTAGTACCGTTACCCCTACTGGTACTTATGGCTAGTACCGGTACCCCTACTCGTACTCCCGGGTAGTACCGGTACCCGTACTGGTACTCTCGGGTACAACTGCTTTCACAATGGGCGCGTCGGGGTAGACCGGCCCTCCCTACCTGGCCATCTCAGTTACGCGTCGTATCCGTACGTGATGCTCCGCCGGAGTACCGTTACCCCCGCTGGTACTTCTGGCTAGTACCGGTACCCCTGCTGGTACTCCCAAGTACACCTGCTGTCACAAGCGGCGTGCGGGGGAAGACCAGCGCTCCCTACCTGAACAACTGGTGTTACTCTCTTATCCCTATCTGATGCTCCGGATTAGGCCTGGCGTCCCTACCTGATGCTCCAAGGTAGTACCGTTACCCCTACTGGTACTTATGGCTAGTACCGGTACCCCTACTCGTACTCCCGGGTAGTACCGGTACCCGTACTGGTACTCTCGGGTACAACTGCTTTCACAAAGGGCGCGTGGGGGTAGACCCGCCCTGTCTACATGGCCATCTCGGTTACGCGTCGTATCCCTACGTGATGCTCCGTCGGAGTACCGTTACCCCCTGCTGGTACTTATGGCTAGTACCGGTACCCCTGCTGGTACTCCCAAGTACACCTGGTGTCACAAGCGGCGTGCGGGGGAACACCAGCGCTCCCTACCTGAACAACTAGTGTTACTCTCTTATCCCTATCTGATGCTCCGGGGTAGGCCTGGCGTCCCTACCTGATGCTCCAAGGTTGTACCGTTACCCCTACTGGTACTTATGGCTAGTACCGGTACCCCTACTCGTACTCCCGGGTAGTACCGGTACCCGTACTGGTACTCTCGGGTACAACTGCTTTCACAATGGGCGCGTGGGGGTAGACCAGCCCTCCCTACCTGGCCATCTCGGTTACGCGTCGTATCCCTACGTGATGCTCCGCCGGAGTACCGTTACCCCCGCTGGTACTTCTGGCTAGTACCGGTACCCCTGCTGGTACTCCCATGTACACCTGGTGTCACAAGCGGACGTGCGGGGGAAGACCAGCGCTCCCTACCTGAACAACTAGTGTTACTCTCTTAATCCCTATCTGATGCTCCGGGGTAGGCCTGGCGTCCCTACCTGATGCTCCAAGGTTGTACCGTTACCCCTACTGGTACTTATGGCTAGTACCGGTACCCCTACTCGTACTCCCGGGTAGTACCGGTACCCGTACTGGTACTCTCGGGTACAACTGCTTTCACAATGGGCGCGTGGGGGTAGACCGGCCCTCCCTACCTGGCCATCTCGGTTACGCGTCGTATCCCTACGTGATGCTCCGCCGGAGTACCGTTACCCCCGCTGGTACTTCTGGCTAGTACCGGTACCCCTGCTGGTACTCCCAAGTACACCTGGTGTCACAAGCGGCGTGCGGGGAAGACCAGCGCTCCCTACCTGAACAACTGGTGTTACTCACTTATCCCTATCTGATGCTCCGGGGTAGGCCTGGCATCGCGACCTGATGCTCCGGGGTACTAGCGTTACCCCTACTGGTACTCCGGGGTAGTTCCTGAACCACTACTGGTACTCCGGGGTACAACTGGTGGTCACAATGGGCGCGTGGGGGTAGACCCACCCTCCCTACCTGACCATCCGGGGTAGGCCTGGCATCCCTACCTGATGCTCCAAGGTAGTACCGTTACCCCTACTGGTACTTATGGCTAGTACCGGTACCCCTACTCGTACTCCCGGGTAGTACCAGTACCCGTACTGGTACTCTCGGGTACAACTGCTTTCACAATGGGCGCGTCGGGGTAGACCGGCCCTCCCTACCTGGCCATCTCGGTTACGCGTGGTATCCCTACGTGATGCTCCGCCGGAGTACCGTTACCCCCGCTGGTACTCCGGGGTAGTACCGGTACCCCTGCTGGTACTCCCAAGTACACCTGGTGTCACAAGCGGCGTGCGGGGGAAGACCAGCGCTCCCTACCTGAACAACTGGTGTTACTCTCTTATCCCTATCTGATGCTCCGGGGTAGGCCTGGCGTCCCTACCTGATGCTCCAAGGTTGTACCGTTACCCCTACTGGTACTTATGGCTAGTACCGGTACCCCTACTTCGTACTCCCGGGTAGTACCAGGTACCCGTACTGGTACTCTCGGGTACAACTGCTTTCACAAAGGGCGCGTGGGTGTAGACCCGCCCTGTCTACATGGCCATCTCGGTTACGCGTGGTATCCCTACCTGATGCTCCAAGGTAGTACCGTTACCCCTGCTGGTACTTATGGCTAGTACCGGTACCCCTACTCGTACTCCCGGGTAGTACCAGTACCCGTACTGGTACTCTCGGGTACAACTGCTTTCACAAATGGGCGCGTGGGGGTAGACCCGCCCTGCCTACCTGGCCCTCTCGGTTACGCCTGGCGTCCCTACCTGATGCTCCGTCGTAGTACCGTTACCCCCACTGGTACTCCGGGGTAGTTCCGGTACCCCTGCTGGTACTCCCATGTACACCTGGTGTCACAAGCGACGTGCGGGGGAAGACCAGCGCTCCCTACCTGAACAACTAGTGTTACTCTCTTAACCCTATCTGATGCTCCGGGGTAGGCCTGGCGTCCCTACCTGATGCTCCAAGGTTGTACCGTTACCCCTACTGGTACTTATGGCTAGTACCGGTACCCCTACTCGTACTCCCGGGTAGTACCAGTACCCGTACTGGTACTCTCGGGTACAACTGCTTTCACAATGGGCGCGTCGGGGTAGACCGGCCCTCCCTACCTGGCCATCTCAGGTTACGCGTCGTATCCCTACGTGATGCTCCGCCGGAGTACCGTTACCCCCGCTGGTACTTCTGGCTAGTACCGGTACCCCTGCTGGTACTCCCAAGTACACCTGGTGTCACAAGCGGCGTGCGGGGGAAGACCAGCGCTCCCTACCTGAACAACTGGTGTTACTCTCTTATCCCTATCTGATGCTCCGGGGTAGGCCTGGCGTCCCTACCTGATGATCCAAGGTTGTACCGTTACCCCTACTGGTACTTATGGCTAGTACCGGTACCCCTACTCGTACTCCCGGGTAGTACCGGTACCTTTAGTGCTACTCTCGGTTACAACTGCTTTCACAATGGGCGCGAGGGGGTAGACCCGCCCTCCCTACCTGGCCATCTCGGTTACGCGTGGTATCCCTACGTGATGCTCCGCCGGAGTACCGTTACCCCTGCTGGTACTTATGGCTAGTACCGGTACCCCTACTCGTACTCCCGGGTAGTACCGGTACCCGTACTGGTACTCTCGGGTACAACTGCTTTCACAAAGGGCGCGTGGGGGTAGACCGGCCCTCCCTACCTGGCCATCTCGGTTACGCGTGGTATCCCTACGTGATGCTCCGCCGGAGTACCGTTACCCCCGCTGGTACTCCGGGGTAGTACCGGTACCCCTGCTGGTACTCCCAAGTACACCTGGTGTCACAAGCGGCGTGCGGGGGAAGACCAGCGCTCCCTACCTGAACAACTGGTGTTACTCTCTTATCCCTATCTGATGCTCCGGGGTAGGCCTGGCGTCCCTACCTGATGCTCCAAGGTTGTACCGTTACCCCTACTGGTACTTATGGCTAGTACCGGTACCCCTACTCGTACTCCCGGGTAGTACCGGTACCTTTAGTGGTACTCTCGGTTACAACTGCTTTCACAATGGGCGCGAGGGGGTAGACCCGCCCTCCCTACCTGGCCATCTCGGTTACGCGTGGTATCCCTACGTGATGCTCCGTCGGAGTACCGTTACCCCTGCTGGTACTTATGGCTAGTACCGGTACCCCTACTCGTACTCCCGGGTAGTACCGGTACCCGTACTGGTACTCTCGGGTACAACTGCTTTCACAATGGGCGCGTGGGGGTAGACCAGCCCTCCCTACCTGGCCATCTCGGTTACGCGTCGTATCTCTACGTGATGCTCCGCCGGAGTACCGTTACCCCCGCTGGTACTTCTGGCTAGTACCGGTACCCCTGCTGGTACTCCCATGTACACCTGGTGTCACAAGCGACGTGCGGGGGAAGACCAGCGCTCCCTACCTGAACAACTAGTGTTACTCTCTTAACCCTATCTGATGCTCCGGGGTAGGCCTGGCGTCCCTACCTGATGCTCCAAGGTTGTACCGTTACCCCTACTGGTACTTATGGCTAGTACCGGTACCCCTACTCGTACTCCCGGGTAGTACCGGTACCCGTACTGGTACTCTCGGGTACAACTGCTTTCACAATGGGCGCGTGGGGGTAGACCGGCCCTCCCTACCTGGCCATCTCGGTTATGCGTCGTATCCCTACGTGATGCTCCGCCGGAGTACCGTTACCCCCGCTGGTACTTCTGGCTAGTACCGGTACCCCTGCTGGTACTCCCAAGTACACCTGGTGTCACAAGCGGCGTGCGGGGAAGACCAGCGCTCCCTACCTGAACAACTGGTGTTACTCACTTATCCCTATCTGATGCTCCGGGGTAGGCCTGGCATCGCGACCTGATGCTCCGGGGTACTAGCGTTACCCCTACTGGTACTCCGGGGTAGTTCCTGAACCACTACTGGTACTCCGGGGTACAACTGGTGGTCACAATGGGCGCGTGGGGGTAGACCCACCCTCCTTACCTGACCATCCGGGGTAGGCCTGGCATCCCTACCTGATGCTCCAAGGTAGTACCGTTACCCCTACTGGTACTTATGGCTAGTACCGGTACCCCTACTCGTACTCCCGGGTAGTACCAGTACCCGTACTGGTACTCTCGGGTACAACTGCTTTCACAATGGGCGCGTCGGGGTAGACCGGCCCTCCCTACCTGGCCATCTCGGTTACGCGTGGTATCCCTACGTGATGCTCCGCCGGAGTACCGTTACCCCCGCTGGTACTCCGGGGTAGTACCGGTACCCCTGCTGGTACTCCCAAGTACACCTGGTGTCACAAGCGGCGTGCGGGGGAAGACCAGCGCTCCCTACCTGAACAACTGGTGTTACTCTCTTATCCCTATCTGATGCTCCGGGGTAGGCCTGGCGTCCCTACCTGATGATCCAAGGTTGTACCGTTACCCCTACTGGTACTTATGGCTAGTACCGGTACCCCTACTCGTACTCCCGGGTAGTACCGGTACCTTTAGTGCTACTCTCGGTTACAACTGCTTTCAGAATGGGCGCGAGGGGGTAGACCCGCCCTCCCTACCTGGCCATCTCGGTTACGCGTGGTATCCCTACGTGATGCTCCGTCGGAGTACCGTTACCCCTGCTGGTACTTATGGCTAGTACCGGTACCCCTACTCGTACTCCCGGGTAGTACCGGTACCCGTACTGGTACTCTCGGGTACAACTGCTTTCACAAAGGGCGCGTGGGGGTAGACCGGCCCTCCCTACCTGGCCATCTCGGTTACGCGTGGTATCCCTACGTGATGCTCCGCCGGAGTACCGTTACCCCCGCTGGTACTCCGGGGTAGTACCGGTACCCCTGCTGGTACTCCCAAGTACACCTGGTGTCACAAGCGGCGTGCGGGGGAAGACCAGCGCTCCCTACCTGAACAACTGGTGTTACTCTCTTATCCCTATCTGATGCTCCGGGGTAGGCCTGGCGTCCCTACCTGATGATCCAAGGTTGTACCGTTACCCCTACTGGTACTTATGGCTAGTACTGGTACCCCTACTCGTACTCCCGGGTAGTACCGGTACCTTTAGTGGTACTCTCGGTTACAACTGCTTTCACAATGGGCGCGAGGGGGTAGACCCGCCCTCCCTACCTGGCCATCTCGGTTACGCGTGGTATCCCTACGTGATGCTCCGTCGGAGTACCGTTACCCCTGCTGGTACTTATGGCTAGTACCGGTACCCCTACTCGTACTCCCGGGTAGTACCGGTACCCGTACTGGTACTCTCGGGTACAACTGCTTTCACAATGGGCGCGTCGGGGTAGACCGGCCCTCCCTACCTGGCCATCTCAGTTACGCGTCGTATCCGTACGTGATGCTCCGCCGGAGTACCGTTACCCCCGCTGGTACTTCTGGCTAGTACCGGTACCCCTGCTGGTACTCCCAAGTACACCTGGTGTCACAAGCGGCGTGCGGGGGAAGACCAGCGCTCCCTACCTGAACAACTGGTGTTACTCTCTTATCCCTATCTGATGCTCCGGGGTAGGCCTGGCGTCCCTACCTGATGATCCAAGGTTGTACCGTTACCCCTACTGGTACTTATGGCTAGTACCGGTACCCCTACTCGTACTCCCGGGTAGTACCGGTACCTTTAGTGGTACTCTCGGGTACAACTGCTTTCACAAAGGGCGCGTGGGGGTAGACCCGCCCTGTCTACATGGCCATCTCGGTTACGCGTCGTATCCCTACGTGATGCTCCGTCGGAGTACCGTTACCCCTGCTGGTACTTATGGCTAGTACCGGTACCCCTGCTGGTACTCCCAAGTACACCTGGTGTCACAAGCGGCGTGCGGGGGAACACCAGCGCTCCCTACCTGAACAACTAGTGTTACTCTCTTATCCCTATCTGATGCTCCGGGGTAGGCCTGGCGTCCCTACCTGATGCTCCAAGGTTGTACCGTTACCCCTACTGGTACTTATGGCTAGTACCGGTACCCCTACTCGTACTCCCGGGTAGTACCGGTACCCGTACTGGTACTCTCGGGTACAACTGCTTTCACAATGGGCGCGTGGGGGTAGACCAGCCCTCCCTACCTGGCCATCTCGGTTACGCGTCGTATCTCTACGTGATGCTCCGCCGGAGTACCGTTACCCCCGCTGGTACTTCTGGCTAGTACCGGTACCCCTGCTGGTACTCCCATGTACACCTGGTGTCACAAGCGACGTGCGGGGGAAGACCAGCGCTCCCTACCTGAACAACTAGTGTTACTCTCTTAACCCTATCTGATGCTCCGGGGTAGGCCTGGCGTCCCTACCTGATGCTCCAAGGTTGTACCGTTACCCCCCACTGCTACTCCGGGGTAGTTCTGGAACCACTACTGGTACTCTCGGGTACAACTGGTGTTCACAATGGGCTGGTGGGGGTAGGCCCGCCCTCCCTACCTGACCATCCGGGGTAGGCCTGGCGTCCCTACCTGATGGTCCGGGGTAGTACCGTTACCCCCTCTGGTACTTACGGCTAGTACCGGTACCCCTACTGGTGCTCCCGGGTAGTACCGGTACCCGTACTGGTACTCTCGGGTACAACTGGTGTCACAATGGGCGTGTGTTGGTAGACCCTCCCTCCGTTCCTGACCATCTGGGGTAGGCCTGGCATCCCTACCTGATGCTCCGGGGTACTACCGTTACCCCCACTGGTACTCCGGGGTAGTTCCGGAACCACTACTGGTACTCTCGGGTACAACTGGTGTCACAAAGGGCGTGTGGGGGTAGACCCGCCCTCCGTACCTGACCCTCTGGGGTAGGCCTGGCGTCCCTACATGATGCTCCGGGGTAGTACTGTTACCCCTGCTGGTACTTCTGGCTAGTACCGTTACCCCTGCTGGTACTCCCATGTACACCTGGTGTCACAATGGGCGCATGGGGAAAGACCAGCGCTCCCTACCTGAACTTCTGGCGTCACTCTGGTATCCCTATCTGATGCTCCGGGGTAGGCCTGGCATCCCTACCTGATGCTCCGGGGTACTACCGTTACCCCCACTGCTACTCCGGGGTAGTTCCGGAACCACTACTGGTACTCCCATGTACACCTGGTGTCACAATGGGCGCGTGGGGAAAGACCAGCGCTCCCTACCTGAACTTCTGGCGTCACTCTGGTATCCCTATGTGATGCTCCGGGGTAGGCCTGGCATCCCTACCTGATGCTCCGGGGTAGTACCGTTACCCCTAATGGTACTTCTGGCTAGTACCGGTACCCCTGCTGGTACCCCCGGGTAGTACCGGAACCACTACTGGTACTCTCGGGTACAACTGCTTTCACAATGGGCGCGTGGAGGTAGACCCGCCCTGCCCACCTGGCCCTCTCGGTTACGCCTGGCGTCCCTACCTGATGCTCCGGGGTACTACCGTTACCCCCACTGGTACTCCGGGGTAGTTCCGGAACCCCTACTGGTGCTCCCATGTACACCTGGTGTCACAATGGGCGCGTGGGGAAAGACCAGCGCTCCCTACCTGAACTTCTGGCGTCACTCTGGTATTCCTATGTGATGCTCCGGGATAGGCCTGGCATCCCTACCTGATGCTCCGGGGTACTAGCGTTACCCCCACTGGTACTCCGGGGTAGTTCCGGAACCATTACTGGTACTCTCGGGTACAACTGCTGTTCACAATGGGCGCGTGTGGGTAGACGCTACCTCCGTACCTGACCATCCGGGGTAGTCCTGGCGTCCCTACCTGATGGTCCGGGGTAGTACCGTTACCCGTACTGGTACTTATGGCTAGTACCGGTACCCCTACCGGTGCCCCCGGGTAGTACCGGTACCCGTACTGGTACTCTCGGGTACAACTGGTGTTCACAATGGGCTGGTGGGGGTAGGCCCGCCCTGCCTACCTGACCATCCGGGGTAGGCCTGGCGTCCTTACCTGATGGTCCGGGGTAGTACCGTTACCCCGTCTGGTACTTATGGCTAGTACCGGTATCCCTACTGGTGCCCCCGGGTAGTTCCGGAACCACTACTGGTACTCTCGGGTACAACTGCTTTTACAATGGGCGCGTGGGGGTAGACCCGCCCTCCCTACCTGGCCCTCTCGGTTACGCCTGGCGTCCCTACCTGATGCTCCGGGGTAGTACCGTTACCCCCACTGGTACTCCGGGGTAGATCCGGAACCCCAACTGGTGCTCCCATGTACACCTGGTGTCACAATGGCCGCGTGGGGAAAGACCAGCGCTCCCTACCTGAACTTCTGGCGTCACTCTGGTATCCCTATGTGATGCTCCGGGATAGGCCTGGCATCCCTACCTGATGCTCCGGGGTACTACCGTTACCCCCACTGGTACTCTGGGGTAGTTCCGGAACCACTACTAGTACTCTCGGGTACAACTGGTGTCACAATGGGCGTGTGGGGGTAGAACCTCCCTCCGTTCCTGACCCTCTGGGGTAGGCCTGACATCCCTACCTGATGCTCCGGGGTACTACCGTTACCCCCACTGGTACTCCGGGGTAGTTCCGGAACCACTACTGGTACTGTCGGGTACAACTGCTTTCACAATGGGCGCGTGGAGGTAGACCCGCCCTGCCTACCTGGCCCTCTCGGTTACGACTGGCGTCCCTACCTGATGCTCCGGGGTCGTACCGTTACCCCCACTGGTACTCCGGGGTAGTTCCGGAACCCCTACTGGTGCTCCCATGTACACCTGGTGTCGCAATGGGCGCGTGGGGAAAGACCAGCGCTCCCTACCTGAACTTCTGGCGTCCCTCTGGTATCTCTATGTGAATGCTCCGGGGTAGGCCTGGCATCCCTACCTGATGCTCCGGGGTACTGCCGTTACCCCCACTGGTAGTCCGGGGTAGTTCCGGAACCACTACTGGTACTCCCATGTACACCTGGTGTCACAATGGGCGCGTGGGGAAAGACCAGCGCTCCCTACCTGAATTTCTGGCGTCACTCTGGTATCTCTATGTGAATGCTTCGGGGTAGGCCTGGCATCCCTACGTGATGCTCCGGAGTACTACCGTTACCCCCACTGGTACTCCGGGGTAGTTCCGGAACCCCCTACTGCTACTCCCATGTACACCTGGTGTCACAATGGGCGTGCGGGGAAAGACCAGCGCTCCCTACCTGAACTTCTGGCGTCACTCTGGTATCCCTATGTGATGCTCCGGGGTAGGCCTGGCATCCCTACCTGATGCTCCGGGGTAGTACCGTTACCCCTACTGGTACTCTGGGGTAGTTCCGGAACCATTACTGGTACTCGCGGGTACAACTGGTGTCACAATGGGTGCGCGGGGGTAGACCCGGACTCCCTACCTGACCAACCAGGGTAGGCCTGGCGTCCCTTCCTGGTGTTCCGGGATAGTACTGTTACCAGTACTGGTACTTCTGGCTAGTACCGGTAACCCTGCTGGTACTCCCATGTACACCTGGTGTCACAATGGGCGCGTGGGGGTAGACCCGCCCTCCGTACCTGACCCGCTGGGGTAGGCCTGGCGTCCCTACATGATGCTCCAGGGTACTACCGTTACCCCCACTGGTACTCCGGGGTAGTTCCGGAACCATTACTGGTACTCTCGGTACAACTGCTTTCACAATGGGCGCGTGGGGGTAGACCCGCCCTGCCTACCTGGCCCTCTCGGTTACGCCTGCATCCCTACCTGATGCTCCGGGGTACTACCGTTACCCCCACTGGTACTCCGGGGTAGTTCCGGAACCCCTACTGGTACTCCCAAGTACACCTGGTGTCACAAGCGGCGTGCGGGGGAAGACCAGCGCTCCCTACCTGAACAACTGGTGTTACTCTCTTATCCCTATCTGATGCTCCGGGGTAGGCCTGGCGTCCCTACCTGATGCTCCAAGGTTGTACCGTTACCCCCTACTGGTACTTATGGCTAGTACCGGTACCCCTACTGTACTCCCGGGTAGTACCAGTACCCGTACTGGTACTCTCGGGTACAACTGCTTTCACAAAGGGCGCGTGGGGTGTAGACCCGCCCTGTCTACATGGCCATCTCGGTTACGCGTGGTATCCCTACCTGATGCTCCAAGGTAGTACCGTTACCCCTGCTGGTACTTATGGCTAGTACCGGTACCCCTACTCGTACTCCCGGGTAGTACCAGTACCCGTACTGGTACTCTCGGGTACAACTGCTTTCACAAAGGGCGCGTGGGGGTAGACCGGCCCTCCCTACCTGGCCATCTCGGTTACGCGTGGTATCCCTACGTGATGCTCCGCCGGAGTACCGTTACCCCCCGCTGGTACTCCGGGGTAGTACCGGTACCCCTGCTGGTACTCCCAAGTACACCTGGTGTCACAAGCGGCGTGCGGGGGAAGACCAGCGCTCCCTACCTGAACAACTGGTGTTACTCTCTTATCCCTATCTGATGCTCCGGGGTAGGCCTGGCGTCCCTACCTGATGCTCCAAGGTTGTACCGTTACCCCCTACTGGTACTTATGGCTAGTACCTGGTACCCCTACTCGTACTCCCGGGTAGTACCGGTACCTTTAGTGGTACTCTCGGTTACAACTGCTTTCACAATGGGCGCGAGGGGTAGACCCGCCCTCCCTACCTGGCCATCTCGGTTACGCGTGGTATCCCTACGTGATGCTCCGTCGGAGTACCGTTACCCCTGCTGGTACTTATGGCTAGTACCGGTACCCCTACTCGTACTCCCGGGTAGTACCGGTACCCGTACTGGTACTCTCGGGTACAACTGCTTTCACAATGGGCGCGTGGGGGTAGACCAGCCCTCCCTACCTGGCCATCTCGGTTACGCGTCGTATCTCTACCTGATGCTCCGCCGGAGTACCGTTACCCCCGCTGGTACTTCTGGGCTAGTACCGGTACCCCTGCTGGTACTCCCATGTACACCTGGTGTCACAAGCGCGTGCGGGGGAAGACCAGCGCTCCCTACCTGAACAACTAGGTGTTACTCTCTTATCCCTATCTGATGCTCCGGGGTAGGCCTGGCGTCCCTACCTGATGCTCCAAGGTTGTACCGTTACCCCTACTGGTACTTATGGCTAGTACCGGTACCCCTACTCGTACTCCCGGGTAGTACCGGTACCCGTACTGGTACTCTCGGGTACAACTGCTTTCACAATGGGCGCGTGGGGGTAGACCGGCCCTCCCTACCTGGCCATCTCGGTTATCGCGTCGTATCCCTACGTGATGCTCCGCCGGAGTACCGTTACCCCCGCTGGTACTTCTGGCTAGTACCGGTACCCCTGCTGGTACTCCCAAGTACACCTGGTGTCACAAGCGGCGTGCGGGGGAAGACCAGCGCTCCCTACCTGAACAACTGGTGTTACTCACTTATCCCTATCTGATGCTCCGGGGTAGGCCTGGCATCGCGACCTGATGCTCCGGGGTACTAGCGTTACCCCTACTGGTACTCCGGGGGTAGTTCCTGAACCACTACTGGTACTCCGGGGTACAACTGGTGGTCACAATGGGCGCGTGGGGGGTAGACCACCCTCCTTACCTGACCATCCGGGGTAGGCCTGGCATCCCTACCTGATGCTCCAAGGTAGTACCGTTACCCCTACTGGTACTTATGGCTAGTACCGGTACCCCTACTCGTACTCCCGGGTAGTACCAGTACCCGTACTGGTACTCTCGGGTACAACTGCTTTCACAATGGGCGCGTCGGGGTAGACGGCCCTCCCTACCTGCCATCTCGGTTACGCGTGGGTATCCCTACGTGATGCTCCGCCGGAGTACCGTTACACCCCGCTGGTACTCCGGGGTAGTACCGGTACCCCTGCTGGTACTGCCCAAGTACACTGGTGTCACAAGCGGCTGTGCGGGGGAAGACCAGCGCTCCCTACCTGAACAACTGGTGTTACTCTCTTATCCCTATCTGATGCTCCGGGGTAGGCCTGGCGTCCCTACCTGATGATCCAAGGTTGTACCGTTACCCCTACTGGTACTTATGGCTAGTACCGGTACCCCTACTCGTACTCCCGGGTAGTACCGGTACCCTTTAGTGGTACTCTCGGTTACAACTGCTTTCAGCAATGGGCGCGATGGGGGTAGACCCGCCCTCCCTACCTGGCCATCTCGGTTACGCGTGGTATCCCTACGTGATGCTCCGTCGGAGTACCGTTACCCCTGCTGGTACTTATGGCTAGTACCGGTACCCCTACTCGTACTACCGGGTAGTAACCGGTACCCGTACTGGTACTCTCGGGTACCAACTGCTTTCAACCAAAGGGGCGTGGGGTAGACCCGCCCTCCCTACCCTGGCCCTCTCGGTTACGCCTGGCTTCCCTACACTGATGCTCCATCGGAGTACCGTTACCCCCGCTGGTACTCCGGGGTAGTACCGGTACCCCTGCTGGTACTCCCAAGTACACCTGGTGTCACAAGCGGTGCGGGGGAAGACCAGCGCTCCCTACCTGAACAACTGGTGTTACTCTCTTATCCCTATCGATGCTCCGGGGTAGGCCTGGCGTCCCTACCTGATGATCCAAGGTTGTACCGTTACCCCTACTGGTACTTATGGCTAGTACTGGTACCCCTACTCGTACTCCCGGGTAGTACGGTACCTTTAGTGGTACTCTCGGTTACAACTGCTTTCACAATGGGCGCGAGGGGGTAGACCCGCCCTCCCACCTGGCCATCTCGGTTACGCGTGGTATCCCTACGTGATGCTCCGTCGGAGTACCGTTACCCCTGCTGGTACTTATGGCTAGTACCGGTACCCTACTCGTACTCCCGGGTAGTACCGGTACCCGTACTGGTACTCTCGGTACAACTGCTTTCACAATGGGCGCGTCGGGTAGACCGGCCCTCCCTACCTGCCATCTCAGTTACGCGTCGTATCCGTACGTGATGCTCCGCCGGAGTACCGTTACCCCCGCTGGTACTTCTGGCTAGTACCGGTAACCCCTGCTGGTACTCCCAAGTACACCTGGTGTCACAAGCGGCGTGCGGGGGAAGACCAGCGCTCCCTACCTGAACAACTGTGTGTTACTCTCTTATCCCTATCTGATGCTCCGGGGTAGGCCTGGCGTCCCTACCTGATGATCCAAGGTTGTACCGTTACCCCTACTGGTACTTATGGCTAGTACCGGTACCCCTACTCGTACTCCCGGTAGTACCGTACCTTTAGTGGTACTCTGGGTACAACTGCTTTCACAAAAGGGCGCGTGGGGGTAGACCCGCCCTGTCTACATGGCCATCTCGGTTACGCGTCGTATCCCTACGTGATGCTCCGTCGGAGTACCGTTACCCCTGCTGGTACTTATGGCTAGTACCGGTACCCCTGCTGGTACTCCCAAGTACACCTGGTGTCACAAGCGGCGTGCGGGGGAACCCAGCTCCCTACCTGAACAACTAGTGTTACTCTCTTATCCCTATCTGATGCTCCGGGTAGGCCTGGCGTCCTACCTGATGCTCCAAGGTTGTACGTTACCCCCGCTGGTACTTATTGGCTAGTACCGGTACCCCTACTCGTACTCCCGGGTAGTACCGGTACCCGTACTGGTACTCTCGGGTACAACTGCTTTCACATGGCGCGTGGGGGTAGACCAGCCCTCCCTACCTGGCCATCTCGGTTACGCGTCGTATCTCTACGTGATGCTCCGCCGGAGTACCGTTACCCACCGCTGGTACTTCTGGCTAGTACCGGTACCCCTGCTGGTACTCCCATGTACCCTGGTGTCACAAGCGACGTGCGGGGGAAGACCAGCGCTCCCACCTGAACAACTAGTGTTACTCTCTTAACCCTATCTGATGCTCCGGGGTAGGCCTGGCGTCCCTACCTGATGCTCCAAGGTTGTACC
>NW_024470337.1:0-27199 GCF_900496995.4 Aquila chrysaetos chrysaetos | reverse complement strand
CCCCCCAGGATCCCTCTGGGTGCCCCCCCAAACCACCAGGATCCTCATGGGTGCCCCTGAGCCCCCCCAGGATCCCTCTGGGTGCCCCCCCAAACCACTGGGATCCCCCTGGGTGCCCCTGAGCCCCCCCAGGATCCCTCTGAGTCACCCCTGGGTGCCCCGGGACCCCCCCAGAACACCCTCAGGACCCCCCCCCCGCCACCCCGGGTGTCCCTGGGTGCTGGGCAGGGTGGGGGAGCGGGGCCAGGGGGCTTTTTTGGGGGGGGGGGGAACACGACACGGACGGACGTCCGACGTGCCTGACCCCCCCCCCCCAGTGCCGACGCCGCTGGTGAACAGCGGGGGGGTGGTGAAGATTGTGGTGCGGCAGGCGCCCCGCGACGGGCTGGCGGCACCCCCAGCCCCGCCGCCGGCCCCCCCGCCTGCGCCCCGACCCCCCCCCGGCCCCCCCGGCGCGGCCCCTGCTACGGGTGCTGCCCGCGCCCCCCGCCGCCGGCGTCCCCCCCCCCGCCGCCGCCGCCGCTGCCGGACCCGATCTGATGGGTGAGTGGCTGCGCCCCCTCCTCTCGGCGCCCATGAGTGCCCCCCCCCTTCCTTGGGGGGGCTTCCTGTCCCCCTGGGGACCCCCCCGCCCCCCACACTATGGGGTGCCCCCGGCCCCCCCCCCCCACCCTTCTTTTTGTTTTCCCCCCGCCCCAGCAGCACCTGCAGCTCCCACGGTGCCCGCTGCCCCCCCTGCCGCCGCCGCCGCCGCTGCCCCCCCCAGGGGCACCCCCAGCTCCCCCCGCCGCCGCCGCTGCCCCCCCTCGAGAGGAGCCCGAGGGGCCGGGGGGACCCAGCCCCCCCCCCCGGCACCCACCCCCCACCGGCCGCCCCCCCGACGCCAGCCCCCGCCCCCCCCGCGCTCCCCCTTCTACCTGGTGAGCACCCTGGGAAAGTTGGGGGGGGGCATCTGTGGGGGTGTAATGGGGGATTTGGGGGTTGGGGGGGGCACCCAGGGGTAGGGGAGCACCCGTGGGTGAAGGGCGGGCACCCTGGGATCTCTACAAGGGTGTAAGGGGGGATTTGGGGGGGGGGGGGCCAGTCACCCAAAGGGGGGATTTTGGGGGGGGCACCCAGGGGTAGGGGAGCACCTGTGGGTGAAGGGTGGGCACCCAGCGGTCTCTACGGGGGGGGGGAAGGGGTCTGGGGCGCTGGGTGACCACTTCGGGTGGGGGGGGGTCTGGGGTGACGGGGGGGGACACACCGCGTTGGGGGGGGGGGTGTCGTGCCCCTCCCCTCCCCCACAGGGGGTGCTGGAGATGAAGTGGGGGAGGGGACCCAGGTCTTGGGGGGGGAGTCTAGGGAAGCTGGGGGGGGTCCTAGCCGTTCTGGGGGGTGTCAATCCCACCCTCCCAACCTACGTGCCCCCCCCGCAGGAATCCCTGGAGGCGAAGCGGGGCCGGGGCCGGGCGGAACGGCTGGAGCGGCTGCTGCGGCTGAACGAGCTGCGCTGCGGGCTGGCCCCCGTCTACGGCAGCGAGGTGCTGGGGCTCTGCACCCTGCCCCCCCCCCACCCCACCCCCGGGGGGGGCCCTGGCCCGCGCTGTCCTCGCCCCCCCCCAGCGCCTACGGCAGCTCCAGCCCCTACTGGACAGGTACGGGGGGAGCCGGGGGTCCGGGGAGGGGGGTAAATGGGACGGACTGGGGGTTTGGGGGGAGCCAGGGGGTTTTGGGGGGGCGGGGGGGGAACACCCAGGTGTTTGGGGAGGGGTCTAGAGGATTTGGGGAACCCCAGCAGTCTGGGGAGGAGTTTGGGGGGGCTATAGGTTTTGGGGGGACCCAGGTGTTTGAGGGGGGGTTTGGGGGGACCCAGGTGTTTGGGGGGGGGTTGGGGGATCCAGGGGTTTGGGGGGGGACCCAGGTGTGTGGGTGGGGGGACACCCAGGCATTTAGGGCGGAACTTGGGGGTCTGGGGGGGCCAGGGGGTTTGGGGAGGGGTCTAGAGGATTTGGGGGACCCCAGGAGTCTGGGGAGGAGTTCGGGGGTTCTATAGATTTTGGGGGGACCTAGGTATTCAACAGGGGGGTATGCAGGGAATTTGGGGGTATCCAAGGGGGGTTTGGGGGGGACCCAGGTGTGTGGGTGGGGGGACACCCAGGCATTTAGGGGGGAACTTGGGGGTCTGGGGAGGGGTCTGGGGGTGCAGGGGGTTTGGGGGGAGACACAGGCATTTGGGGGGGATGTTGGGGGGGATCCAGGGGTTTGGGGGGCACCTAGGCGTTTGGGGGGGTGGGGTTGGGGGGATCCAAGGGGGTTTTGGGGGGGTGTTGAGGGGGACCCAGGTGTTTGGGGAGGGGTCTAGAGGATTTGGGGGACCCCAGGAGTCTGGGGAGGAGTTTGGGGGGGCTATAGGTTTTAGGGGGACCTAGGTATTCAAGGGGGGGTATGCAGGGAATTTGGGGGTATCCAGGGGGTTTCGGGGCGACCCAGGTGTTCGAGGCGGGGTTTGGGGGACCCAGGTGTTGATGGGGGGGGGTTGGGGGGGACCAGGCATCTGGGAAGGGGGGTGTGGGGGGACACCCAGGCATTTAGGGGGGGAACTTGGGTGTCTGGGGGGGCCAGGGGATTTGGGGGGAGACACAGGCATTTTGGGGGGGTGTTGGGGGGGATCCAGGGGTTTGGGGGGCACCTAGGCGTTTGGGGGGGTGGGGTTGGGGGGATCCAAGGGGGGTTTGGGGGGTCCAGGGGGTTTGAGGGGACCCAGGTGTTGGGGGGGGGGGGGGGGGGTGGGGGAGTTGGGGGGACCCAGGTATCCGGGAAGGGGTCCAAGGGGTTTTGGGGGCTCCAGGGGTGGGGTGTCCCCCAATTATCTGACGCCTCCCCCCCCCCCCCCCCCAGGTTCATCTTCGTGCTGCCGCCGGTGGAGGCGCGGGGGGTGGCCCTGCACAGCTGCCGCCCCCCCCCCTTGGCGCCTGCGGCAGCGGGCGCAGCTGGAGCAGCGGCTGCGGGGAGGAGCTGGCGCCCCGCGGGCGAGCCCTGCACCGGGTGCTGCGCAGCATGCGCACCCACTTCCCCGACCTGCGCCTCATCCAGTACGACTGCGGTACGTGGGGGCAGCGGGGGCGCTGGGGACGGAGGGGGGGGCCGGGGGGGTCGGGGACACTGCGGAGCCGGGCGCTGCGCGAGCACCCGCTTCTCTGATCTCCCAGGAATCTCCCCTTGAATTTGGGGACATTTGGGGACATTTAAGGGCTTTGGGGACGTCGGGGGGATTGGGGACGGGAGGGACATTGGGGAACCGGGGGCAGGACAAACACCCGCTTCTGTCCCATTAATCTCCCCTTAAACTTGGGGACATTTGGGGACATTAAGGGCATTGGGGACGTCGGGGGGATTGGGGAGCCAGGTGCTGCGCGAGCACCCGCTTCCCTGATCTCCCGGTAATCTCCCATTAAAGTTGGGGACGCTTTGGGGACACAGGGGATAGCGGGGGACGTTGGGGACATCAGGGGCATCGGGGACCCGGGTGCTGCGTGAGCACCCGCTTCCCTGATCTCCCAGGAATCTCCCCTTGAATTTGGGGACGCTTTGGGGACATTAAGGGCATTGGAGACGTCGGGGGGATTGGGGAGCCGGGTGCTGCGCGAGCACCCGCTTCTCTGATCTCCCAGGAATCTCCCCTTAAATTTGGGGACGTTTTGGAGAC
Organism: Aquila chrysaetos chrysaetos; assembly: GCF_900496995.4. NCBI lineage: Eukaryota > Metazoa > Chordata > Aves > Accipitriformes > Accipitridae > Aquila > Aquila chrysaetos. The sequence continues at coordinate 23,511 of NW_024470337.1, read as the reverse complement.
ATTAAGGGCATTGGGGACGTCCCAGTAATCTCCCATTAAAGTTGGGGACACTTTGGGGACATTAAGGGCATTGGGGACGTCGGGGGGATTGGGGACGGGGGGGACATTGGGGAGCCGGGGGCAGGACAAACACCCGCTTCTGTCCCATTAATCTCCCCTTAAACTTGGGGACATTTGGGGACATTGAGGGCACTGGGGACATCGGGGGGATTGGGGAGCCAGGTGCTGCGCGAGCACCCACTTCCTTGATTTCCCAGTAATCTCCCCTTAAATTTGGGGATGCTTTGGGGACACAGAGGATATCGGGGACGTTGGGGACATCAGGGGCATCGGGGACCCGGGTGCTGCGCGAGCACCTGCTAATTCCCCCCCGATCCTGGGGACTGTTGGGGACGACGGGGGTGTCGGGGATGTTGGGGACTGATGTCCCCATGTCACTCGTGTTGTCCCTACGTCCCTCGTGATGTCTTCACTGGTGTCCCCGCTGTCTGTAGCGATGTCCCTGTGTCCCTAGCGATGACCCCGCTGATGTTCTCATGTCCTCACCCGTGTCCCTAATGATGTCCCTAGTGCTGATCTCCTGTCCCAGCAGTGTCCCCGCTGATGTTCCCACGTCTCTAGGGATGATTCCACTGGTGTTCTCATGTCCCTAGTGCCATCCCCATCCATCGTGGTGTCCCTAGTGCTGACCCCATGTCCCCAGCGGTGTCCCCGCTGATGTCCCCACGTCTCTAGGGATGATTCCACTGGTGTTCTCATGTCCCTGGTGGCATCCCCACCCATCGTGGTGTCCCTAGTGCTGACCCCATGTGCCCAGTAGCGTCCCCACTGCTGTCCCCGTGATCCTAACGACGTCCCCGTTGATGACCCCATGTCCCTAGCTATGTCCCCACGACCCGAGTGCTGTCCCCGTGTCCCTTCTGATGCCCGCGTTGATGTCCCCACCTCCCTAACGTTGTCCCCCCTTGATCTTCTCGTGCCCCCACTGATGTCCCCGTGACCCCGCCCCAACCGCCACCACCCCCCGTCCCCCGTCCCCATCCCAAAGGAGAGGGTCACCCCGCGCCTCCCCCTTGGCGGTGGCCCCCGGTGACGCCGGCGTCCCCCCCCCAGGGAAGCTGCAGACGCTGGACGTGCTGCTGCGGCGCCTGAAGGCGGGGGCCCACCGCGTCCTCATCTTCACCCAGATGACCCGGATGCTCGATGTCCTCGAGCGTTTCCTCACCTACCACGGCCACATCTACCTGCGCCTGGACGGCAGCACCCGCGTCGAGCAGCGCCAGGTGCGGGGTTGGGGGGGGGGCACCCGCGCATCCAGGCACCGACACCCTCGGACCCCCCCTCCGTGGAGACCCAGTTCTCCAGGAACCTTCCCGTGATCCCACCTTGGAGCCGCATCTCAACGGCTTCACGGTAGCACGGAGGACACGGCAGCAGGCTTAGGGACACCCAGGGGGATCCCAGTGGTTTGGGGGGGCACCCAGAGGGATCCTGGGGGGGCTCAGGGACACCCAGGGGGATCCCAGTGGTTTGGGGGGGCACCCAGAGGGATCCTGGGGGGGCTCAGGGGCACCCAGGGGGATCCCAGTGGTTTGGGGGGACACCCAGAGGGATCCTGGGGGCACCCAGAGATCTGGGGGGGGGGGCTCAGAGACACCCAGGTGGGTCCTGGTGGTTTGGGGGGGCACCCAGAGATAACCCCCCCCCCTTACCTTGAGCGGTGGCAATGGGGAGGCCAATGGTGGGGGGCTGGGGGGGGGTCCCGGCAGGAGGACCCCCTGTGGGGGCCGGGGGGGCGACGGGTGCCAGCAGGGTGACCTGGGCGGGGGGGCCCAGGAGCGGGTGCTGCCCCCCAGCCGCCACCAGATGCACCACGTTCCCTGGGGGGGGGCGGGCACAGGGGGGTGTCAGGGTACACCCCAACCCCCCCCCCCCCCCCAAAACTGGGGAGTGGGGGGGGGGGGGTCTTTGTCAGGGCCCCCCTACAGCCCCACCCCCCCCATGTAGCAGTGCCCACCCCCTTTTGGGGGTACCCCCCCCACCTTTAGGGTTCCCCCCTCCCATTTTAGGGTCCCTCACCTGCCTTAGGGGGCCATCACCTTTGGGGGTCCCTACCCTTCTCAGTGGGTTCCCCCCCCCCCCCTCATTTTAGGGTCCCTCACCCATTACTGGGGCTCTGCTCCCCATTTTGGAAATCTCCATCAATTTTGGGGGTGTGCCCCCCCAGCCAGGCCCATCCCATAAAGAATAAACCCCCACTTTGGGGGTACAGCTGGGGGGTGGGTCACCCCACTGCCTATCTCCCCCAACCATACCCCCCCCCCCCCCCCAACCGATGGGTCGTCCTGCTTAAAAAGGGGGGAGGCCCTTAAAAAAGAGATAACCATACAATGCAAAAAAAAAAAAAAAAAAAAAAGGGGGGGTGTCCCCCAACTTACGTGGGAGGCCGCGGGGGGGGGGGCGAGGGCCAGGTGCCGCAGCGGGGGGGGCAGCCAGGGTGAGTTTGCTGCCCTGCAACTGCAGGGTGAGGGGCTTGGCCCCCCCCCGGGGTCGCCCCTCCTGGGGTCCCCCCCGGCCGCTGGGCCAACGCCGCCAGCTGCCCGATGCTCACCACCTCGCCGGCTATGGGTGGGGGGGGACGACACACGTTATGGGGGGGCGGCCCCCCCCCCTTTAAATGATAGGGGGGGGGCCCCCCAAAAATGGGAGGGGGAGGTGTTTGGGGAGCGGGGCTACTTACAAGGCAGGCGGGCCTGCATGTCGGGGGCCAGCAAAAGGCGCTGCGGGCCGGGACCGGGGAGGGCGTAGGCGGCCAGGGGGGGCCCCCCCTTGCCCCCCAAAGTGGGGTTGGGGGGGGGCTGGGGGGGGCGAGGGGTGCCGGCTGCGGGGGGAGCGGCCAGAGGAGCGGGCGGCAGGGCTGCGGGAGGGAAGGAGTTAAATGGTGAAAGGGCGGGGAGGGGCCCCGCCTACGTGGCACAAGCCCCGCCCACGTTGTACAAGCCCCGCCCACAGAGCTGCCCCACCGCCCTGCAGCCCCTTTGCTCAGTGACCAGGGTAAGGTGCTGGGCCCGCCCACCCCTTACGAAACCCCGCCCACCCCTTACGAAACCCCGCCCACTCCGCTCCTGGCTTCTAAGCCACGCCCCCCGCCCCACCCCCGCTGCACCATCTCCGCCTCCTGCATTGACTGTTAAGCCCCTAAGCTCCACCCACTTCCCCCAAGCCCCACCCACAAGCAGCCACAAGCCACATCTCCACCTCAAGCCCCGCCCCCTCCCGGCAGACCACGCCCCAACTTTAAGCCCACACCCACCTCAAACCCTGCCCATTTACCACACCCCACCCAGGCTCCACCCCTCCACAAAGCCCCTCCCCACCCTCTCACCGTGGGCGGGGCCGGCGGGGGGCGGAGCCAGCGCAGGCAGCAGGGTGGGGGGAGGCCGGGGCGGGGCCGCCAGGGCCAATCCCAGCCCCAGCCCCAGCCCCGCCCCCCCAGGGGGCAGCAGGGGGGCAGCAGCGGCAGGAGGCGGAGCCCCACCGGCGGGGGCGGAGCCTACCGCGGAGGGGGCGGGGACGGGGGGGGGCAGGAGCCAGCAGGGCGGGAGCCAACGTCACCCCGGGAGGGGCGGGGCCCACCAGCAGAGGGGCGTGCCCGGCGGGCTGGGGGGCGTGCCCAGTGGGTGAGGGGGCGTGTCCAGCAGGCGGAGGGGCGGGGCCGAGGGGCAGCACCCCCAGCGGGGGCGGGGGTCCCCCCCCCGGGGCGGGGGCTGTTGAGCAGCAGCACCGCCCGGCTCTCCGCCTTCGGCACCGGCTGCAGCATCCTGGGGGGGGACACCGGGGGGGTGCTCAACGCCGACCCCCCCCCACGGCACCCCAAAAGCCCCCCCAGGGCACCCCAAAAGCCCCCCCCAAGGACCCCAGCACCATCGCATTGACCCCCTGGTGTCCCCAAGGTGCCCTCATCACCCAATTGTCCCCAAGGGGTCCCTGGTGTCCCCCCAAAACCCCCCACCCCAGTGACCCCCCCCAATGCCCGTGGTGTCCCCAAGGCCACCCCGGTGTCCCCAAAGTCCCCCTGGTGTCCTCAAGGCCACCTTGGTGTCCTCAAGTTCCCCCCATCACCCAAGCGTCCCCAAAATGCCCGTGGTGTCCCCAAGGCCATCCCAGTGTCCCCAAATTCCCCCCATCACCCAAGCATCCCCCAAGGCACCCGTGGTGTCCCCAAGGCCATCCCAGTGTCCCCAAATTCCCCCCCATCACCCAAGTGTCCCCAAGACAACCATGGCATGTCCAAGGCCATCCCAGTGTCCCCAAGTTCCCCCCATCACCCAAGCGTCCCCCAAGGCACCCGTGGTGTCCCCAAGGCCACCATGGTGTCCCCAAGTTCCCCCCATCACCCAAGAGTCCCCCAAGGCACCCGTGGTGTCCCCAAGGCCATCCCAGTGTCCCCAACGCCATCCCAGTGTCCCAAAGTGTCCCCAAGACAACCATGGCATGTCCAAGGCCATCCCAGTGTCCCCAAATTCCCCCCATCACCCAAGCATCCCCCAAGGCACCCGTGGTGTCCCCAAGGCCACCATGGTGTCCCCAAGGCCATCCCAGTGTCCCCAAATTCCCCCCATCACCCAAGTGTCCCCAAGACAACCATGGCATGTCCAAGGCCATCCCAGTGTCCCCAAGTTCCCCCCATCACCCAAGCGTCCCCCAAGGCACCCGTGGTGTCCCCAAGGCCACCATGGTGTCCCCAAGTTCCCCCCATCACCCAAGTGTCCCCCAAGGCCACCATGGTGTCCCCAAGTTCCCCCCATCACCCAAGAGTCCCCCAAGGCACCCGTGGTGTCCCCAAGGCCATCCCAGTGTCCCCAACGCCATCCCAGTGTCCCAAAGTGTCCCCAAGACAACCATGGCATGTTCAAGGCCATCCCAGTGTCCCCAAGTTCCCCCCATCACCCAAGTGTCCCCCAAGGCACCCGTGGTGTCCCCAAGGCCACCATAGTGTCCCCAAGTTCCCCCCATCACCCAAGCGTCTCCCAAGGCACCCATGGTGTCCCCAAGGCCATCCCAGTATCCCCAAGTTCCCCCCATCACCCAAGTGTCCCCAAGACAACCATGGCATGTCCAAGGCCACCATAGTGTCCCCAAGTTCCCCCCATCACCCAAGCGTCCCCCAAGGCACCCGTGGTGTCCCCAAGGCCATCCCAGTGTCCCCAAGTTCCACCCGTCACCCAAGTGTCCCCAAGACAACCATGGCATGTCCAAGGCCATCCCAGTGTCCCCAAGTTCCCCCCATCACCCAAGTGTCCCCAAGACCCCTGGTATCCCAAAGGGTCCCACCACCACCCCAGCGACCCCAAGGCCACCCCGGTGCCCCCACCGTCCCCCTCACCGGTTGACTTTCATGCGGACGGGCTTGGGGCGCGGCGGGGGGTCAGGGGCGGCGGCGACGTCCTCGACCAGGCGACGCGTCACCCGCCAGCGGGGCAGGAAGGTGTCGGCGGCGTAGCGGGACACCCGGCCCTCCAGGGCCACCAGGTCGAACAGCCCCATGTCCACGTGCTGTGGGGACGCCGCAGGGATGTCACCTGCTGTCCCCCCGCTCCCACCACGGTCCTGGGCACGGTGGCACCTCGGGCCATCACCTCTGTCCCCTACACCCCCAAGAGATGCCGCCACGTGGACACGGTGGCGGCCCTGGGTGCTGGTGACAATGACACGGTGGCCTGTGACACCTCAAGCCATCCTACCTCTCAGCTGCGTCCCCATAACCTTGGCCAAGAAGACCTTGAACCCTTCACCTCCTGCATCCCATGTTCTCTACCTCCTCAGAAGGGCCACCACAGGTCACAGTGGTGGCCCCAGGTGCTGGTGACAATGATATGGTGGCCTGTGACACCCCTACCTCTCACCTGCATCTCCATAATCTTGGTCAAGAAAACCTTGAACCTTTCACCTGATGCATCCCGTGTCCTCCACCTCCCCACAAATGCCACCACAGGGTCACCCTAACGCCTCTACCTCCCCAGAACTGCCACCACAGGTCATGGTGGTGGCCCCAAGTGCTGGTGACAATGACAGGGTGGCCCGTGACACTCCTATCTCCATAATCCTGCTCAAGATGACCTTGAATCCTTCACCTGATGCATCCCGTGTCCTCCGCCTCCCCACAAATGCCACCAGAAGGCCACCCTAGCGCCTCTACCTCCCCACAAATGCTACCAGAAGGCCACCCTGGTATCCCTGAGTGCTGCTGACCCCACTAAGTCACCCAACGCCACCTCAAACCATCTCCTGGTGCCCCCCAAACCCTTCCACGGCCCAACCCTGCGTGCTCCACTGGCGTCCCCGATGCCGTCACCTTGAAGGGGTCGGGGTCGAGGGCACGGAGGACGAGGGAGGCGGTGACGAAGCAAATGCCTTCAGTGATGAAGGGCGAGTGGACGGGCCGGGGCTCGAAGAGATCGGGATGGTTGCAAACCTTGCGGAGCTGCATCAGCACGTTGATGACGCTCATGAAATGTCCGCTGGCCAGGGTGGCCTTGGTGCTGTCGGAAAAGGGAACACGGAGAAGGTCAAGGGGGGGGTTCGGTTGTGGGTGACGGCGTACGGGGACGCGTGGGGACGCGTCATCCACCTGGCCTGGCCCATGAAGTCATCGTAGAGGTAGCGCTGGCGCTTGGAGAGGCGGCACTTGAGAACGTGCTCGTACTTCTTGGGCATCTGCTTCTCCACGTCCACCTTCAACCGGCGGAGCAGGAAAGGGCGGAGCACCTAGGAGAGCGACCAATCAGCTGCCGGCAAGTTTCGGGGTTCCACCCCTCAATATAGGGGTGACCCCCACCCCAGCAATAAGCTGGGGTGGGGAGAGGAACAGTGGGGTGGAGGGAATGGGGCAGGGGGCACCTCCAGTGTGGGCTGTGGGGGGACTTGGGGTGCGGTCGGAAATGGGGGGACCCGCGGGTGCACCCCCAAATGGGGTTACACCCCACCCACCTGCACCCTGAAATGGGGGTACCCCAAAATAGGGGTTACCCTGAGACAGCTAAGCCCTGAAATGGGGGTACCCCCACCCAGCTGCACCCCAAAACAAGAATCACCCCCAAGTGGAGGTTACCCCCCAACCAGCTACACCCTAAAACGGGGATACCCCCACCCAGCTACACCCCAAAACACGGCTCAACACCCCCCACCCCTCCAACTACAACCACGTGCCTCCCACCCCCCCCCCCCGAAAACCCAGGGTGCCCCCCCCCACCTTATGGAGCCGCTTGACGAGGCTCTCGTTGTACTCCTGGCTACCCTCGATCATGCCGGTCAGGGGGTTGGAGAACCACTCCTTGAATTCCCGGTGCGACTGGAAGACGCGGGGCATCAGGAAGTGCATCAGGGACCACAGTTCCATCAGGCTGTTCTGCAGCGGCGTCCCCGTCAGCAACAACCGCCGTTGGCTGCGGAGAACGAACGCCCGCCCGTTAAGCCCGCCGTGCACCCATGGGTGCCCCCCCCCCCCCCGCCCAGGGGAGGGTTACAGAGGACTCACGGGTTTCTCAAGCTTGTTACAGAGCAACCCCAGGCAGCTACAGGGCACCCCAAGGCAGCTACAGAGCACCCATGGGTGTCCCCAGGCAGCTACAGAGCACCCCAAGCAGTTACAGAGCACCCATGGGTGCCCCTACACAGCTACAGTGCACCCATGCGTACCCCCAGGCAGTTACACAGCACCCAAGGGTGCTCCTAGGCAGCTACAGAGCACCCCAAGCAGTTACAGAGCACCCATGGGTGCTCCTAGACAGCTACAGTGCACCCGCGGGTACCCCCAAGCAGTCACATTGCACCCATGGGTGCCCCCAGGCAGCTACAGAGCACCCCAAGCAGTTACAGAGCACCCATGGGTGCCCCTACACAGCTACAGTGCACCCATGCGTACCCCCAGGCAGTTACAGAGCACCCAAGGGTGCTTCTAGGCAGCTACAGAGCACCCCAAGCAGTTACAGAGCACCCATGGGTGCTCCTAGACAGCTACAGTGCACCCGCGGGTACCCCCAAGCAGTCACATTGCACCCATGGGTGTCCCCAGGCAGCTACAGAGCACCCCAAGCAGTTACAGAGCACCCATGGGTGCCCCAGACAGCTACAGTGCACCCATGCGTACCCCCAGGCAGTTACACAGCACCCAAGGGTGCTCCTAGGCAGCTACAGAGCACTCACAGGTACCCCCAAGGAGTCACATTGCACCCATGGGTGCCCCCAGGCAGCTACAGGGCACCCTAAGCGGTTACAGAGCACCCATGGGTGCCCATAGACAGCTACAGTGCACCCACGGGTCCCCCCCAAGCAGTCACATTGCACCTATGGGTACCCCCACGCAGTTAAAGAGCACCCATGGGTGCCTCCCAGGGGGCTATGGCATACCCACAGGTACCCCCAAGCAGCTATAGAGCACCCATGGGTGTCCCCAGGCAGCTACAGGGCACCCCAAGCAGTTACAGAGCACCCATGGGTGCCCCTAGACAGCTACAGTGCACCCATGGGTGCTCCTAAGCAGCTACAGTGCACCCGCGGGTACCCCCAAGCAGTCACATTGCACCCATGGGTGCCTCCAGGCAGGTACAGAGCACCCATGGGTGCCCCTAGACAGCTACAGAGCACCCATGGGTACCCCTAGACAGCTACAGTGCACCCGCGGGTACCCCCAAGCAGTCACATTGCACCCATGGGTATCCCCAGGCAGCTACAGGGCACCCCAAGCAGTTACAGAGCACCCATGGGTGCCCCAGACAGCTACAGTGCACCCATGCGTACCCCCAGGCAGTTACACAGCACCCAAGGGTGCTCCTAGGCAGCTACAGAGCACTCACAGGTACCCCCAAGGAGTCACATTGCACCCATGGGTGCCCCCAGGCAGCTACAGGGCACCCTAAGCAGTTACAGTGCACCCATGGGTGCCCATAGACAGCTACAGTGCACCCGCGGGTCCCCCCAAGCAGTCACATTGCACCTATGGGTACCCCCACGCAGTTAAAGAGCACCCATGGGTGCCTCCCAGGGGGCTATGGCATACCCACAGGTACCCCCAAGCAGCTATAGAGCACCCATGGGTGTCCCCAGGCAGCTACAGGGCACCCCAAGCAGTTACAGAGCACCCATGGGTGCCCCTAGACAGCTACAGTGCACCCATGGGTGCTCCTAAGCAGCTACAATGCACCCGCGGGTACCCCCAAGCAGTCACATTGCACCCATGGGTGCCTCCAGGCAGGTACAGAGCACCCATGGGTGCCCCCAGGCAGCTACAGGGCACCCGTGGGTACCCCCAAGCAGTCACATTGCACCTATGGGTGCCCCCAGGCAATTAAAGAGCACCCATGGGTATCCCCAGGCAGCTACAGAGCACCCCAAGCAGTTACAGAGCACCCATGGGTGCCCCTAGACAGCTACAGTGCACCCGCGGGTACCCCCAAGCAGTCACATTGCACCTATGGGTGCCCCCAGGCAATTAAAGAGCACCCATGGGTATCCCCAGGCAGCTACAGAGCACCCCAAGCAGTTACAGAGCACCCATGGGTGCCCCTACACAGCTACAGTGCACCCATGCGTACCCCCAAGCAGTTACAGAGCACCCATGGGTGCTCCTAGACAGCTACAGTGCACCCGCGGGTCCCCCCAAGCAGTCACATTGCACCCATGGGTGCCCCCAGGCAGTGAAAGAGCACCCATGGGTGCCCCCCCGGGTGGCTACAGTGCACCCACAGGTACCCCATGGCAGCTACAGGGCACCCCAAACAGTTACAGAGCACCCACGGGCAGCGACAGCCGCGTGTCAGGGCACCCCCCCCAAGGAGCAGCGCCCTAAAACGGGGGGGGGGGGGGGGTCACCCTCCACCAGCTGCGCCCCGCAGGACAGGCTGCACCCAGTCCCCGTCCCCTCCCGGGGTGAGCACCCACGGGTGGCCCCCCAACGTCTCCGGACTGCCCCAACATCCTCAGCACCCCAGGCTGTTTGCCAGCACGGCGGGGTTCCTCAGCACCCTGAGGTGTCCGACGGCCCCTTGGGGTGCTCTCCCAGCACCCGTGGGTGCCCCCCCTCCCGCCGCACCTGTTGAAATTGAGGAGGGACTGCCAACGCTGAGACTTGAAGTTCTTGATGTTTTGAGCCTCATCCAAGATCAGATACTTCCAGTTCTTCCGGCGGAAAGCTTGATGGTCCTGCAGGACCAGCTTGTAGGAGGTGATGCAGACGTGGAAGGCGTTGGGTTTGGTCCAGCCCTGGGTGGGGTGGGGGGGCCAGGAGGGTCAGGGGGGGTCCGGGGACCCCCCCCCAAACCTCCTCACCCCCCATAGAGTTGGGGTTCACCTGCCGCTTCAGCCTACGCTCCTTCTGTGCCCCGTAGTAGGTGAGGATCTTGAAACTGGGGCACCAGCGTTTCAGTTCCATCTCCCAGTTGAGCATCACGCTGGTGGGCACGATGATGAGGTGGGGGCCCCAGCTGCCTGCGGGGAGGGGGGACGGTGTCAGGAAGAGGAGGGGTGGCACCCGTGGGTGCTCAGGGAACCCGTGGGGACCTGCAGACCCTATAAGGAGCCTACAGCACCCACGGGTGCTCGAGGAGCCCAGGAGGACCTACAGACCCTATAAGGAGCCTGCAGCACCCATGGGTGCTTAGGCAAGTTCATGAGAACTTACAAACCCTATAAGGAGCCTACAGCACCCACGGGTGCTCGAGGAGCCCAAGAGGACCTACAGACCCTGTAAGGAGCCTACAGCACCCATGGGTGCTCGAGGAGCCCAGGAGGACCTACAGACCCTGTAAGGTGCCTACAGCACCCACAGGTGCTCGAGGAGCCCATGACGACCTACAGACCCTGTAAGGTGCCCACAGCACCCACGGGTGCTTGAGGAGCCCAGGAGGACCTACAGACCCTGTAAGGAGCCTACAGCACCCACGGGTGCTCAGGGAACTGGCAGGAACCAAAAGACCCTATAAGAAGCTTACAGGACGCAGAGGTGCTCAGAAAGCCAGTAGAAATCTAAAGACCTGAAAAGGAGGCCACAGCACCCATGGGTGCTTGGGGAGCCTGTAGGGACCTACGGCCCACTCAAATATCTCACAGCATTTAAGGGTGGTCAGGCAACACCAAGATAGGCCTTGAACACCCTACAAAGACCCCACAGCACCCAAGGGTGCTCAGATGGGCCCTAGAGACCCTACAAAGGCTCTGCACCACCCAACGAGACACAAGGACAGCCCAGATGATTTCTAAAGACCCTACAAAGACGCTGCAGCACCCAACGGCACCCAAGGACAACGTAGGTGGGCCCTACAGACCCTGTGAAGGCCCCACAGCACCCAATGGTACCCAAGCAGCTCCCACCCAAGACGCCGAGCACCCTCTGAAGCCCCGGCAGAGAGTGGGGACCCTCCAGGGATGGGTGGGGGGCACCCCTCACCCTTCTCGCAGGCGAGGTGGGCCAGGAGGGAGATGGTTTGGATGGTCTTGCCCAACCCCATCTCGTCGGCCAAGATCCCGTTGAGTTTCTTCTCGTACATGGTGACCAACCAGTCCAGTCCGATGTGCTGGTACTCCCGTAGGGTGCCCCGCAGCAGGTGGGGAATGGGCGTCTTCACCTGGGAAGGGTGCAGCGGTGGGCGACCCCCCTCCCCGCAGCACCCGTGGGTGCCAGGGGCGGCGTGGGGGAACGGTTTGTTACCTGGGTGGTGGCCAAGGTGTAGCCCTTGGGCTGGAGGCTCTCGGCGGCGGCGGCGATGTCGGTGATCTCCTTCTTGGGGGTGGGGGCGGTGGGGGGGGGGGGGGGAGCGGCTGGCGGGGGCCCTCCTGGGTGCTCTTGGGTGCCCGGTGGCGGGGAAGGGTCTTCGGGGGCGGGAGCACCCGCCTCGGTCTCCTCCTGCTCCTCTTCCTCCTCCTCCTCCTCCTCTTCTTCTTCTTCCTCTTCGTCCTCCTCCTCTTCCTCTTCCTCCTCCTCCTCTTCTTCCTCCTCCTCCTCCTCGTCGTCGCTCTCGGCCGCTGGCGAATCTGGACGCGCACACACGGGTGCTGAGGCTGGGGCCGGTGGCAGCACTCATGGGTGGCCCTATAGCACCCAGGGGTGGCCCTACGGCACCTGCGTGGGGGTCCCTAGGACCCATAGGCGGCCCCACGGCACCCAAGAATGACCCCGTAACTCCCAGTAAGACCCCATAGCACCGGGGACACCCGTAGAACACCCAGGGGTGGCCCTACAGCACTGGGGAGAGACCCTATGGCACCCACGGGTGGCCCCACACCAACCACGACTAGCCCTGGAGGACCCATAGATGGTCCTAGAGCACCCATGGGTGGCCCACCGTTACCCAGGGTAGCCCTATGGCATCTGGGAGGGGGGCACAGCACCCATGGGTGGCCCTATGGCACCCGGGGGAGACCCTACGGCACCCATGGGTGGCCCTACGGCGCCGAGGGACAGCTCTACGGCATCCAAGGGTGGCCCTACAGCACCCAAGGGTGGCCCCCCCCCCCCCCCATCCCCCATTGCCAACCCCTGTGCCCCCCATACCCCCCCAGGGATGGTCCCCAGCCCCACAGCCCCCACCCCCAGCACCCACGGGTGCCCCTACCCGAGCGGGTGCTGCTGGCGCCAGGGGGAGAGTCGCAGTCGGAGTCGGCGAAGGCGCCGGCGTACTGCTGCAGCAGCTCCTCCATCGGCAGCGCCCCTGCGGAACACGCACACGCCTGGCACACACGAGGCGGGGCGTGTCCCCTCGCCCACGCGTGTGGGTGGCCTCGTTTCCCTGCACACGCGTGTCCCCACATCCTTGCACGCGTCCCCACGCCTCTGTGCGCGCACATCCCTGCGCACGCGTGTCCCTTCTGTCCACACGTCCCTGTACACGCATCCCTGTGTTCCTGTACACGCATCCCTGTGTCCCTGCACACACGTGTTCCCACGTCCCTTCACGTGTTTCCATGTCCACACACGTGTCCCTGCATACACATCCCCCATGTCCACACACGTCACTGCACACATGTCCTTGCGCACATCCACCGTGTCCACACACACACGTATCCCTCACATCCACGTGTCCCTGCACACGCATGTCCCCCATGTCCACACGCGTCCCTGCACACACGTGTCCCCATGTCCTTGCACATGCGTTACTGTCTACATCTACGTGTCCCTGTACACGTGTGCTCCTGTGTCCTTTCATGTTTCCACATCTGTATGTGTCCCTGCACACACGTCCGTGTCCACACACGTGTCCCCATGTTCGTGTCCCTCACATCCACACACGTCCCTGTGCACGCACGTGTCCCATGTCCAGTGTCCCTGCACATGCGTGTCTCTCATATCCATACCCACATGTCCCTACACACACACGTCCCTGCACACGTGTGTCCCTCATGTTCACACGTCCCTCACATCCACACGTGTCCGTGCACACACATCTCCCATGTCCACACACACGTGTCCCTGCACACGCGTCCCCATATCCCTATACACGTGTCCCTCATCCGCACACACGTATCCCTACACACACGTGTCCCTACATATGCGTCTCTCATGCCCACACGTGTCCCTACAGGTGTCCCCGCACACACACGCCCCTCATGTCCACACATGCGTGTCCCTGCACACGTGTGTCCCTCACATCCACACACACGTCCCTGCACACACGTCCCTGTGTCTCCCCCGACACGTCTCTGCACACGCGTGTCCTTGTGTTCACCCCCCACGTGCCCCCACCTCTCCCCCGGCTCCGCGTCCCCACGCATGCGTGTGCCTGCGCCCCGCGTCCCCGAGCCCGGGGGGGGGGGGGGGGGGTGGTCTGTGTGGGTGCTGGGGGGGCACCCGTGGGTGCTGCAGGGTGCGGGGAGCACCCGTGGGTGCTGCGCCTACCCTCGCGGGCCAGGTCGTCCAGCTCCTGCTTGTGGTCGACGTCACCTTCCAGCCGCTCCTGCGCTGCGATCGTCTCCTCCTCGTCCTCGCCTGCGGGGACCCAGCGGGTGACACCAGCCCCGGGGAGGGGGGGGTGACATTGTCCCCAAGGGGGTGACACCGTCCCCAAGGGGGTGACGGCCCTGGGGCACCCAGCCCATGGGATGCAGGAGACCCGGGGTGGGGGGGAACACGGTGACAGAGTCCCCAGTGGGTGACAAAGCCCTGGGAAGCATGACAAGAGCCGCAGGGACGGGTGACAAGAGCCCTGTTGCAGGTGAGAGACCCCCCCAAAATGGGTGTCAGAGCCGTGGGGATGGGTGACAGAGACCCAGAAATGGGTGACAGAGCCCAAGAAATGGGTGACAGAGCCCAAAGACAGGCTACGGCTCCTGGGGACCGGTGACAGTGCCCCAAAAAAGGGTGACAGGCTCCTGGGGACAGGCGACAGACACCCAGAAATGGGTGACGGAAGCCAAGGAGAGATGACAGAACCCTGGGGACGGGCGACAGCCCTCAAGGACAGGTGACAAATCCCTGGGGATGGATGACAGACCCCCAAAAATGGGTGACAAACACCAATGACAGGTGAGAGACCCCTGGGGACGGGTGACAGACGTCAAGGACAGGTGACAGACACCTGGGGATGGTTGACAGAACCCTAGAAAAGGATGACAGACCCCCAGAAAAGGGTGACAGAGCCCAAGGATGGGTGACGGACCACAAGGATGGGTGACGGACCACAAGGATGGGTGACGGACCACAAGGATGGGTGACGGACCACAAGGATGGGTGACAGCCCCCTGAGGTCAGGCGACGCAGCCCCAGAAATGGATGACAGACATCAAGGACAGGCGCCAGAACCCCAGAAACGGGTGACAGCCCCCAAAGGATGGGTGACAACACCCCAAGGACAGGTGACAGCGCCCCAGAAATGCGTGACAAACCCAAAGGATGGGCGACAGACCGCTCGGAATGGGTGCCAGCCCCCCCGAGGACAGGCGCCAGAGCCCCAGAAATGGGTGACAGACCCCCTTGCCCCCCCCCCCAAATGGGTGCCAGAGCCCAAGGACGGGTGCCAGCCCCTGCGCCCCGTCCCTGCCCCATCCCGTCCTCACCTTCCTCCTCCTCGGCCGCAAACTCCTCGTCCTCCTCGCGGGGTTCCCAAGGCCGCTTGTTCCTCCGCAGCAGCGCCTGGGACAGGGCGAGGGGGACACAAGAGACTGGGGTGAGTTGGCGGGGGGTGGGGGGGGGTGTCCCAAGCCGGGGGGGATGTCCCCCGAAGTGGGGCGCAGGGTGGGGGGGTTACCTGGGGGGGCAGGGAGCCCAGCAGCTCCTCCAAGGGCAGCTCCCCCTCCCGCTTGAGCAGCTCCAGCTCCCGGCGCCGCGCCTCGGGGGGGGGACCCTCGGCGACGTCCTCGTCCTGCAGCTCCGTGTCCCCATCTTCTGGGGAGGAAGAGGCAGGGCAGGGGCTCAGCACCCACGGGTGGCACCCAGCCGCTCCTCACTCTTCATCCTCAGGGGGAGCGGTGGGGTCTTTGTCACCTCCCCGGCACCCATGGGTGGGCCTGTCCCTCTTGTCCCCATCCTCTCTGGGTGTCACCACCCCCCCTCCAGCACCCGTGGGTGTCCCTGACCCTCTGCCCCCTCCCCAGCACCCCAGAGCGCCCTCTCCCCTTGTCCCCATCCCCGCTGGGTGCCCTTGTCCCCTCTCCAGTGTCCCCAGCACCCCTGCGTCCCCGACCCCACGGTGCTGGCACCCACCTTGGTGGGCGAGGTGGGAGTGGGGGGCGGGGGGACCCCGACGGGGAGCCCCGGGGGGGGCCCGGGGGGCGTTGAGGCTTCGGCTCAGCAGGTCCGAGTACTTCTCGGTCTGGCCCACGATGAAGTCCAGCTGCAGGTCCAGGGCCTTCTTCCGCTTCTCTTCCAGCCGCGACTGCTGCTTGAACTGCACCACCTGCGCCGACCGCTGCGCCTCAGCACCCAACGGCCACCAACGGCCGCCCAATGGCACCCAACGGCCCCCATGGGTGACCAAGGGCCACCCAACGGCCCCCATGGGTGACCAAGGGCCACTCAATACCACCCAACAGCCACCATGAGCAACCAACGGCCACCCAGCAGCCACCCAATGGCCACCATGGGCAACCAACTGCCAACACAGATGACCAACGGCCAACATGGATGACCAACGGCCACCCAAAGGCCACCACAGGCAACCAACAGCTACCCAATGGCCACCATGGGTCACCAATGGCCACCCAACAGCCACCCAGATGACCAAGGGCCACCCAACGGTCACCATGGGTGACTAATGGCCACCCAACAGCCACCCAATGGCCACCATGGGCAACCAACTACCACCCAACGGCCACCATGGGCAACCAATAGCCAACACAGATGACCAACAGCCAACCAACAGCCAACGTGGATGACCAACAGCCACCCGATGGGCACCATAAGCCATCAACAGCCACTCAACAGCCACCATGATGATCAAGGGCCACCCAATGCTACCCAATGGCCACCCAACAGCCACCATGAGCAATCAACAGCCAACCAACGGGCAAGCAACATGGATGACCAACAGCCACCCAACAGCCACTGCAGGTCACCCAACAACCACCCTGTGACCACCATAGGCGGGTCACCCAACAACCACCACTGGCCACCCCACTGCCACCATAGGCAACCAACAGTCCTCCAACAGCCACCATGGGCCACCAGAGGCCACCCAACGGCCACCACGGGCAACCAACAGCCACCCAGCAGCCAACACAGGCAACCAACGGCCACCTAATGGCCACCATGGGCAACCAAGAGCCATCCAACAGCTAGAGCAGCCACCCAACAGCCACTGCGGGTGACCAACGGCCATCCAATGGCCACCATGGACAACCAGCGGCCACCCAACGGCCACCACGGGCAACCAGCCACCACCCAAGTCACTGTTGGCAACCAACAGGCAGCCAGTGGCCACCACGGGCGATCAGCAGCCACCACGAGCAACCAACAGCCACCGCAGGCACCCAATGGCCACCCAACAACCACTGCAAACAGTCAAAAGCCACCACAGACACCCAGCGGCCACCCAATGGTCACCACGGGCAACGAACGGGCACCCAATGGCCACCACAACCACCCAACAGATGACCACAGGGCACCATGGGCACCCAACGAGCACCTAGTGGCCACTACAGGCAACCATTGGCCGCTCACTTGCCACCACAGGTGACCACCGGCCAACCCAGTGGCCACCATGGGCACCCAGGGCGCCACTGCCAGCCACTGCAGGTAACCGCCAGCCACCAGAAGTACACACTGGCCACCACGGAGCTCAACAGCCACCCAATGGCCACTGAGGCCACTAACCGGCCACTGCGGGCACCCACTGGCCACCCACTGACCACCACGTGCACCCACCGGCCACCCACCTGCCACCATGGGCACTCACTGGCCAAACGCCCACTGGCCACGTGCTGCAGCACCACAATAGCAAGACAAAATGGCTGTCAAGGGTGATGGTGGCCACCCAGGGGAGTCTGGCAGCCCAGTGGGGCTTGGGGATGTGGTGCTGGGCACCCTTGGGTGCCCCAAGAGTTAGTAGGCACTCAGCAAGGGCTGCTAGCCCAATGAATGACCATGCTGGAAGTAGACTGCATGTGGGGATGCCCAATGGGTGGTGGCCAGCCAGGGGGATTTGGTAGCCCAGGAGTGACCAGGCTCAGCAGTGACAAGAAACTGGGCACCCTTGGGTGCTCCTGGTGGGGGGGTCACCCAGGGGGTTTGGTGGCCCAGGGGTAGTAGGGAAGGGGTATGGGGACACACAGTGGGTGGTGGCCACCCAGGGGTTTTAGTAGCCCAAGCGTGGTAGATCGTGGGGTGCCAGGCACCTTTGGGTGGCGGCTATCTAAGGGGGTTTGGTAGCCTGCGGTGATTGGGTATGTGATGCTGTGCACCCATGGGTGCCACAGGCAGGGTGGCAACCACCTGAGGTGGTTTGGTAGCCCAGCAGTTGCCACATTAGGACGAAACGGCACGCTAAGCACTTCTGGGTGTCCCAAAGAGTGGCGGCCACATAGAGAGACTTGATAGCCAATAGGTGGTTAATGACATGCTGTTCGGCACCCGTGGGTGCCCTGGAGCTGGTCGCCATCGGGGAGAATTTGTAGCCCAGGAGTGGCTGGACAGGGTGGTAAGCACCCTTGGGTGCCCTGGGGGTTGGAAGTCACCAGGAAGAACTGGTGGCCACTCAGAAACATTGGTGGCCCAAGGGTAGCTAAATACGCACTGCCGAGTACCCATGGGTGCCCAGGGGGTGGTGGCCACCTGGTGGGGGTCAGTAGCCCTGGAGGCGGTGGGAGGTGTGTCAGGCACGTGCTGCCCAGCACCCACGGGTGCCCTGGGGGTGACGGCCACCCAGTAGCTCCCCATCCAAAGAAAAACTTCCAAGAACCCTAGTGAGACCCCCAAAACCACGTGATGACCCCTGGTAGGCACTCGGGGGGGTGGCACACATGGGTGGGGGTCACCCACGGGTGGGGTGGGGGGTCCTCACCTTCTCCACGTTGCTCCAGAACTGCTTGACCTCCTTGGCGATGGCAGCGGCCACCCGGCGTAGCTTGGCCTGCTCCTCCCGCTTGGCCCGCTCCTCCTTCTGCCGCTGCTCCTCGTGGTGCCGCATCACCATCCGCACCACCTGGGTGGGGGGCACCCATGAGGGGGTCCTCCCAAACTCCCGAAGTAGGGGAGGGGACTCTCGGGTGGCTGCTATAGGGTTGAGCCTGCCCTGAAGTCCTTCCAAACCCATCGGAGATGCCACCAGAGGTTCTCCAAGGGGTTGAACTTCTCCCAAAGCTCCTCCAAACCCCTCAGAGATGCCACCAGAGGTTCTCCCGTAGCTACTATGGCGTTGAGCCTCTCCTGATGTTCTTCCAAACCCCTCGGAAATGCCACCAGAGGTTCTCCAAGAGGTTGAACCTCTCCCAAAGCTCCTCCAAACCCCTCAGAGATGCCACCGGAGGTTCTCCAGTAGCTACTATGGCGTTGAGCCTCTCCTGATGTTCTTCCAAACCCCTCGGAGATGCCACCAGAGGCTCTCCAAGGGGTTGAACCTCCTCGAAACCTCTTGGAAACGCAACCAGAGGTTCTCCAGTGGCGGCTACGGGGTTGAACCTCCTCCACTGGCTGAGCCCCTTCCCATCCCCATGGGTGGGAAGCCCACCTTGCGGGCGACACCCCTCTTCCAGCGCCGTTCTTGGGCAAAGTCGGCGGCCAACCACTGCATCTCCTCGCAGAGATAATCCCAGTGGACCTTGGGGCGGGCCGGCTCCGGGACCTTGGGCAGACGCCGCAACGACCAGAAGCCTTCGCGCTTCATCTCCGCCACCCGGTGCTCCACCTCCGCCTCCTGCACGGCACAGCAGAGGTTAACTGCGCCCCCAACCCCCCCCCTCGAAACCCCCATGTGGGATCAGAGATTCTCCAGGGGCTTATATAGGGTTGGGTTAAGCCTGATCACCCCCCCTCCCCAAACATGTCCTATAGAAGGCCAAAGATTCTCTGTTGGCCAATATAGGGTTGGCTCATCCCAAATCACCTCCAGAAAAACCCTAAATGCCCCCCCAAAAACTGTTCTATAAAAGGACAGAGATTCTCTGGTGACCAGTATAGAGTTGAGTCAGCCCAAATCACGCCCCAAAACCCCCTAAATCCCCCCCAAAATCTGTTCTGTAAAAGGATTTTCTGGTGGGCAATATACAGTTGGGTCACCTCAAATCATCCCCCAAAACACCCTAAATCTCTGCAAAAATCTGTTCCATGAAAGAACACAGATTTTCTGGTGGCCGATATAGAGTTGGATCAGCCCAAATTACCCCCAAAAAAACACCTAAATCCCCCCTCCCAAAACTCTTCTGTAAAAGAACAGAGATTCTCTGGTGGCTGATAAAAGGTTGGGCCAGTCCCAATCGCCCCCCAAAACTCCCCCAAAATGTGTCCCATGCGAACTCAGAGATTCTCCATTGGCTGCTACAGGATTGGGTCAGCCCCAAGGGTGCCCAAAATACCCCTAAATACTCCAAAACACTTGTTCCGTAAAACAGCAAAAATTTTGGAATAACTAATACACAATTGGGCCAGTCCCAAGTGATCTCCAAAACTATGCTAGTGCCACCCCAACCCCCCCCTAAACTCCCCCCAAATGAGACCAGAGATTCTCAAGTGGCTGTTATAGGGTTGAGCCGCCCCCCCCAAACGAGACCAGAGATTCTCTGGTGGCTGCTATAGGGCTGAACCAACCCCCCCGAGTGCCCCCCCCAAACCCCCCCTTGTGCCCCCCATACTCCTCCAAATGAGACCAGAGATTCTCCAGTGGCTACTATAGGGCTGAGCCCCCCCCAAACCCACTGCCATGGGGAAGGGTCCGGGTTCCAAAACCGCGGCGGTGGGGGGGGGGCGGTGTGCTTACGTGCTTGGCCTGCTCGGCGATCTCGGCGTGGGTCTTGTCCCAGAGGCTGGGGGGTTCCGGGGGGCCGGGGGGGCCATCGGGGCGGGGGGGGGCCGGCGGGCGAGGAGGCGGGGGGCGAGACACTGCCGGGGGAGCCCGAGGAGGCGGGGGACACCGGGTTGCTGCCCGTCATTCTGGCCGGAGGGAGCTGAGTGGGGGGGAACATGGCGGGGGGCGTGAGGGGGGGATCAGGTTTTGGGGGGGGGTGGGGGGGGTGGTGTCTCAGAGGTGAGTTCGGAGGGGCAACAGGGGTTGTGGATGAGGTATGGGGGGGGCTATGAGGGTTGTGGAGGTATTTGGGGGGGTCATAGGGAGACGGGGAGAGTCGGGGGGGCTATAAGAGAGTCGGGGTAGGTTTGGGGGGTCTTTGGGGGGTGGGGGTGAGTCTTGGGGGGGCCTATGGGGAGTTTCAGGGGGCTATAAGGGGGTGGAATTGAGTTTGGGGGGCACAGATGAGTCTTGGGGGGGTCTATGAGAAATGAGGGTATGTTTGGGGGGGGCACAGCTGAATTTGGGGGGGTTATGTAGGCCGTAGAGAACTTTGGGGGGGGTCTCTGGAGCTGTGGGTGAGTTTGGGGGGGTACAGAGAGTGGGGGCAAGTGTTGAGAGGCTGGTGGCGATCGAGGCTGAGTTTGGTGGGCAACAAAATCGGGGGGGGGGCCTGGTAGAGGCTGGGGCTCACTTTGGGGGGGGCTCAATGACCAGGGCTCAGCTTGGGGGGGGAGCAACAGGGGTCCTGGCTCAGTTTGGGGGGGCTACAGAGACCAGGGTTCAGTGGAGGGGGGGGAAGCAATGGGGGTCCGGGCTCAGTTTGGGGGGGCCATGGGGTTCACTTTGGGGGTGCAAAGATCAGGGGGAGTATTTTGGGGGGGCCCATGGAGAGTGGGGGGGTCATGGAAATTGGGGGGGGTCACTTTGGGGGCACAGATACTGTGGGGGGGTCGCTTTGGGGGTGCAGAGCCCCCCCCCCCGCCAGTGCTCAGCACCATGGGGAGAGGGGTGATTTGGGGGTTCCCTCTCGCCTCCCCCCCTCCCCCCATCCCCTCACCTGGGGGTGCAGCGGCGGGTGGGGGCAGGGTGGGGGGCGGGGGGGGGCCCCGGGGCCGCCCGCCTGCCCCAGGGCATGCTGGGAAGGGGGGGCCTCATCCTGCGCCGGCGGCCGCCGGGCCGAGCCCTCGTCCAGCTCCTGGGCACCCGGGCGGCCCAGCCTGTGCTCCGCCGAGCCGCCTGGAAGTGTGTGTGTGGGGGGGGGGAATGTCAGGGTGGGGGGGCACCCATGGGTGCTGCCCCATATTCCCCCCCCCAGCACCCATGGGTGCTGTCGCCCCACCTGTGTGCGCGGGGCCCTCCTCCTCCTCCTCACACTCCACTTCCACGGTGTCGGTGGCGCGGGGGGGGGGCGTTCCTGGGGGGGGGGGGGGGTAAAAAAGGGGAGTGGGTGACCCCCACCCACGGGTGCCGCCCTCCCCAAAACGGCCCCTAAATGACGGGGAGGTCCCTGCCCCCATCCCTGACCCCAGGCGCCCTCTGAACTTTGACCTGGGCCAGAGAGGTGCCCCACCTGGGGGTCCCGTACCCCACTGCAGGACCCTCAGGCTGCCCCACAGCAGGACCCTGTGGGTGCCTCACGCTGGGGTCCTTCACCCCACTCGGGGGTCCCCTGCCCCACACTCGAGGTCCCCAAACCCCATAACAGGTCCCCCAAGGTGCCCCATATTGGGGTACCTCTGGGTGCCCCACACTGGGGTCCCTCACCCCACAGGGGGGTCCCTCTGGGTGCCCCACACGGGGGTCCCTCACCCCACAGCAACACCCTTGGGGTGCCCCATATTGGGGTACCTCTGGGTGCCCCACATTGGGGTCCCTCCCCCTACACCGAGCTCCCCTGCCCCACAGCAAGGTCCCCAAGCCCCACAAAGGGGTCCCTCACCCCACAGCAACACCCTCGGGGTGCCCCAGATGGAGACCCCTCACCCCACAGGGGGGGTCCCTCTGGGTGCCCCAGACAAGGGTCCCTCGTCCCACAGCAACACCCTCTGGGTGCCCCATATTGGGGTCTCTCGGGGTGCCCCATATTGGGGTCCCTCACCCCACACCAACACCCTCGGGGTGCCCCATATTGGGGTCTCTCTGGGTGCCCCACACTGGGGTCCCTCACCCCACAGCAACACCCTCGGGGTGCCCCATATTGGGGTCTCTCTGGGTGCCCCACACAGGGGTCCCTCACCCCACAGCAACACCCTCGGGGTGCCCCATATTGGGGTCTCTCTGGGTGCCCCACACAGGGGTCCCTCACCCCACAGTGGGGTCCCCACACAGGGGTCCCTCACCCCACACAGGGGTCCCTCTGGGTGCCCCACACAGGGGTCCCTCACCCCACAGCAACACCCTCGGGGTGCCCCACACCGGGGTCCCTCTGGGTGCCCCACATTGGGTTCCCTCAGCCCACACCAACACCCTCAGGGTGCCCCATATTGGGGTGTCTCAGGGTGCCCCACACAGGGGTCCCTCACCCCACAGTGGGGTCCCCACACAGGGGTCCCTCACCCCACACAGGGGTCCCTCTGGGTGCCCCACACAGGGGTCCCTCACCCCACACAGGGGTCCCTCTGGGTGCCCCACACAGGGGTCCCTCACCCCACACTGGGGTCCCTCACCCCACACAGGGGTCCCTCACCCCACAGCAACACCCTCGGGGTGCCCCACACCGGGGTCCCTCCCCCCACACCGGGATCCCTCTGGGTGCCCCCCACGGGGGTCCCTCACCCCACAGGGGGGTCCCCAAACCCCACGGGGGGGGGGTCCCTCACCCCACACAAACACCCTACGGGACCCCCCCCCCCAGGAAACCTTCCCCCCCACACCGTCTCTCCCCCCCCCCCCGCCGCCATCCCTCGCCCCACATCGCCCTCCATTCCCCCCCCCCGCCCCTCCCCCTACTTCCCGCCCTTTCCCGGGGAGGGGGAGGGGAAGAAAGCCCCGCGCTCCCGTTACCGATCGCTCCCGGCCGTTCCCGCCGCAGCCCCGGCACCTCACCGGGGGGGGGAGGAGGAGGAGGAGGAGGAGGAGGAGGAGG
>NW_024470336.1:0-27470 GCF_900496995.4 Aquila chrysaetos chrysaetos | reverse complement strand
TCCCGGTCCCGGTTCCCCGGTCCCAGTCCCGGTTTCCTGTTCCCGGTCCCAGCCCCGGTCCCGGTCCCGATTCCCCATTCCCCAGTCCCATCCTGGTCCCGGTTCTCGGTCCCAGTTCCCAATCCCGGTCCCGGTTCCCCAGTCCCAGTCCCGGTCCCAGTCCCAGTTTCCTGTTCCCGGTCCCAGTTCCCTGGTCCCAGTCCCAGTTCCCCGGTCCCAGTCCCAGTTTCCTGTTCCCGGTGCCAGCCCCAGTCCCGGTCCTGATTCCCCATTCCCCAGTTCTAGTCCCGGTCCCACTCCCGGTTCTCGGTCCCAGTTCCCAATCCTGGTCCCAGTCCCCTGTTCCTGGTCCCAGTTCCCAGTCCCGGTCCCAGTTCCCTGTTCCCGGTTCCCCAGTCCCTGTCCTGGTTCCCCAGTCCCAGTCCCAGTCCCAGTTCCCCAGTCCCAATCCCAGTCCCAGTTGCCCGGTCCCAGTCCCCAGTTCCCCAGTTCCCAATCCCAGTCCCGGTTCCCTGGTCCCGGTCCCAGTTCCCTGGTCCCATTCCCAGTTCCTGATCCCGGTCCTGGTTCCCAATCCCAGTTCCAGTTCCGGTTCCCCAGTCCCAGTCCCCTGGTCCCAGTCCCAGTTCCCAGTCCCCTGGTCCCAGTCCCAGTTCCCAGTTCCAGTCCCGGTTCTTGTTCCCTTGGGAACTGGGCCCGAGAACCGGGACGGGACCGGGGACTGGGGAGTCAGGAGCGGGCCCGGGGAACCGGGCGCGGGGCTCCGGGGCCGTCCCGGGGCGGCGGCCGCCCCCGGCTGGTCCCACCCCGGCGGGGAAGGCGGAGGCTCCGCCGCGCCGCGTTACAAGAGCCCGGCCCCGCTCGGGGCGCGGCCACTCGCAGCGCTCCCGCCGCCCCGCGCGGACCCACCGGGCCGGACCCACCGGGCCGGACCGGCGCCGCCGCCAGGAGCCCCGGAGCGGGACGGGCCGGCACCGGGCATGGTCCTGCCGCGGAGCTGAGCTCCGCTGCCCGCAGGTACCCGCGGGGCGGGGGGGGGGGGGCGGCCCGGGGGGGCTCCGGGGGTCCCGGGACCGTCCCGGGGGTGCGGGGCGGGGTGTCCCGGGGGGCTCCGGGGGTCCCGGGACCGTCCCGGTGGTCCCGGGGGTGCGGGGCGGGGTGTCCCGGGGGGGCTCCGGGGGGTCCCGGGACCGTCCCGCTGATCCCGGGACCGTCCCCGGGGGGGGGGGCCCGGTGGTCCCGGGAGTTAAGGGGACCGTCCCGGGGGGGCTCCGGTGATCCCGGGACTGTCCCGGCGGTGCAGGGTGGGGTGTCCCGGGGCGGGGGGGGGGGGGGGCTCCGCTGGTCCCGGGAATGCAAAGCGGTGTCCCGGGGGGGGGCTCCGGTTGCTCCGCGGAGCCGGGCGGGGGGGGGGGGGGGTTGTCCCGCGAGTGTCCCGTGAATTCCCCCGGGGGGGGTCGGGGAGTCCCGGGCGTTTTGGGGCGGGGGGGGGGGGTTGTATCTGCTGGCGGTGTCCCAGCCGGCTCCGGGGGTCCCGGGACTATCGCGGGGGGGGGAGAGAAGCGGGGGGGGTGTCCCGGTGGGCTCCGACCGCGCCCCGAGGCCCCGCGCAGGGCGTGGCCCCCCCCCCCCCCCCCCCCGTCCCGTCGTTCCCCCCCCCCCCCCCGCTCTGCCACGCCCTGCCCGCACGCGGGGAGTCCCCGCTGGGGGCGGGGCAGCGGAGTTCCCCCCCCCCCCCCCCCCCGGCAGAGGGGACCCCCCGGGGGGTGTCCCGGTACCGTCGGTATTTTAGGGGGGGGGGGGGAAGGGAATCCCCCCCCCCGGGATCCCGGCGAGGGCGCGGCTCCGGCGGCGTGGGCGGCGCGGTCAGCAGGGCAGTTACGGCGTGGGGGGGGGGGGGGATTATTTTTTTTGGTGGGTGGGGGGCTCGCATCAGTTTTTGGGGTGCGCTTAACTCCCCCCCCACTAAGGACCGGTGGGGTCGGTCGCTGGCGAAGGTGGGATTTCGGGGGGGGGGGGGGGGGTGCCCCACCCATTGCACCCACCGGGGTGCGGCCGGCACCCGTGCGCCATCTCACCCCACCCGCGGTGGGGGGACACCCCCCCGTTTCGGAAAGCCCCATCGGGCGCTCGGGAAGGACCGAGCGGAGCGGGCGCACCCCGAAAGGGACCGCAGCCCGGCGAGCCCCCAAAATCAGAGCCCAGCCGGGGGGGGGGGGGGCGAATGGCTCCCAGCACCCCCCCTACCCCCCCTCAAAGTTTTTGGGGCGCGGGCGGCGGATTCGGGGGCCGAACGGCGGCGGTGACCTCGGCCCCGCCGCCGTAGCGAAGCGGAGGGAGGGGGACGCGACGGGGTGGGGACGGCGGACGCGGGTGGGGGGGGGGGATGTGGCACCCCACGCCCCAGCGCGTCGTGGCTGCGGGCAGCGTCCCCGGCGAGGGGCGGCAGCCGGTGAAACCGGTCGGGGAGCTGCCGCGGCGGCGGCGGCGGGAGAGTTTCTCGCGACGCCCGCGGGACTCTCGCTCGAGAGCCGGTTCAACCGGTACAGGCCGCGATGGCCGAAGCCGCCTCCTCTCCCAATTTTTTCCCAGTTTCTTCCCCTTTTATTTTAGAATTTTTTTTTTTTTTTTTTTTTTTTTTTTAATTTTTTCCGTCGGCTTTGGCCGCGCCGGAGCTCGGCACCGAGGGTTTTCCTGGGAGGATCCCTGGCCCGTGCGTCACCGTCCCTCCCAGCCTGGCCGCCGGCCCTGGCTCGTTCCTCCTTCGGGGACGAGCCGGTGGCGTGTTCGGTCCCACGCCGCTGCCCGCGCCCCGGGGAGCGCGGTTTTGTGGGGGGGGGGGGGGGGGCAGCACCCAGGGTGCCCCCCCCCCCAACCCCCCCCCCCAGCTCTCACTGGAGACGAGATTTGGGGGTGACTGGGCACTCGTTAGCAGACGTGGGGCTCTCCGGTGGTGACTGTGTCCCATCCATCCCTGTCTGTGTCCCGTCCCGTCCCCCCCCGAAAAAAGTTCCCCCCCCCTCGTTAATCCTGCTCGTTAATTAGCCGCGGCTCAGCGTTGGCGGGCTCCTCGTTGAAAGCCGCCCCACGAGCGACGCTCTTGGCAGGGTCCCAGGGGAGACTTGGGGTGCTGGGGGGGGGGGGGGCAGACACCCACTCCCCCCGCACCCCCCCCCCCACCGATTTGGAACTTTGTGGTAGTTTGGGGCTCGCTCTTTGCCGTGGGGGGGGACACGACACCGTGCCGTGGGGCTCGTGGTTAGCCATCGCCAGTGGGTGAAGGATTTTGGGGACCCCCCCCGCTTGGTTTTGGGGTGGGGGGGGGGCAGCCCCCTCCTGGAGTGGCGGGGGGGGGGATGTTGTGGTCCCGGCTGAGGATGCCGAACCCGGGTGTCACCCGTGATGGGGGTCACGCCGTGGTGGTGGGGGGGGGGTTATCTCAGTGACCGGAGAGGAGGAAGATATGGGGGGGGGGGGGTTCGCAGGGGTTTTTGGCCACCCCCGCGTGAGCCGAGCAGGCGCGATGCCGGTTTTTTTTCGGGCGATTAGCGAGCTGTGGCCTCAGCACATCGTCCCTTTTGTGGCCCCGGCGCGGGGATTGCGCCGCGGCTGCACAAACAAACTCGCCGGGCCCGGTTACGCCGAAGGGATTTCTGCCGAGGGCTGCGCCCCAAAAACGGGGTCTGGGGGGGGGTGTCCCCCCCGGGGGGTGGAGGGGATCCGCCGCCGTCCTCGTCCCCCGGTGCAGCCGGTGGCATCCGCGGTGCTGCGCCGAAACAGCGCCCAGGACCGGGCGTCCGTTCGGGGGGTGTTTGGCTTTTTGGGGGTGCCGGTGGGACGCGGGGGTCCTCGGGGGGGGGAACACATCCCCACGTTTTACGGGCACGGCGGCACGGCTGTCTTCGTTCGGGTGACATCTCATCTCGGCTGTGGCACGGCGAGGGGGGGGGTGTTGGGGGGGGGGGGCAGCAACTAAAAATATAGGGAGAAGGGGCAGCACGTGGCTCACCCCAAAAATAGCAGCAGGCGGTCGCGGCGGCGGGGCTGGCATTGCTGCCGAGGACGCCGGCGAAGGTGAGGAGGGGATGGGAAGGGTTTCTCCATCCGCCGTGGTCACCCAGGCTGTCCCTGACCAGGCGGGGGGGGGGGGAACCCGTCCCCCCCCCCCACAATCCCCGCCACCGCCCCGGGGTCTCTTCGAGGCGGGGGAAGGAGCGGCGGAGGGTTTGGGTCGAGTTCGGCCGCCCGGAGCCTCTCCCTGCGCTCGGAGGCACCGGGCGAGCTCTGAGTCACCTCCCCGCCCAGCCCGCGGGACCTCTCCCCAGCTCCCTGACTCACAAACCTGTTTGGCCTCCGCCGGAGTTGAGTTTTCCAGATGGTTCCGTGGTGGCCGAATAGTTCCTCTGGCGGTGACGCTTCTTGCGGAGCCGCGGGGCGGGTGAGGGTCACCCTCGTCCGACCCTCTTCTCCAGCCGGGCCGCCCGCAGCCCCTTGGGACAACGTCCCACCATCTCCTGAAGCTCCCCGAGGGCGGAGGTGCCACCAAGCCCTCCCCGGGCAACCTCTGCCGGTGCCACGGGGACCCTCCCGGTGAAAAGGAGCTTCTCCATGGGTGACGACAGAATTGTTTAGGTGGGAAAAGACCTTTAAGATCATCGAGTCCAACCGTCAACCCGACACCACCGGTCCTCCAGTTTGTGCCCACGGCCGCTGGCCCACCAGCACATACTGGTGCCGGGGGTCGTTCCACCCCACGGGCGGGACTTTGCCCATCCCCTCGTTGAACGACCGCGACCTGGGACGCCGTTCGCCGCCTTTGGGTCGGTGGCTCGTGGTCAACTTGGCGTCTGCCAGGACCCCCGGGGCCTTTGTTCCGAGCTGTTTTCCAACCGGGTGGCCCCCAGCACCTATTGGTCCTTCTGGATGGCAGACCCAAGCTGATCCCCCCAGTTTGGTGTCATCCGCGACCTCCTGCCCCATCCTGCAGATGATTTAAAAAGTGGGGACCGCTCAGCTGGCGAGTGAAGAACCTCAGTCTTGCAGATATCCTCAGGTCGCCGGAAGGGCTGGTGGAGTCTCCATCTCAGAGATATTTCGCAAGCCGTCCGGACGTGGTCCTCCACGGGCTGCCTCAAAGTGGCTTGTGGTTTGGACCAGATGATCTCCGGACGTCCCGTCCCACCTCAACCGCTCCATGCCCTTAGGCAGTTTGGGGTTTCTCTGGGGCTTTGCAAGGCGATGATGTCATGTGCCCCCGCCCCCAGAGGAAGGTCCGTGCAACCCTGTGAAGGGTTGACTTTGCCCCGCCGAGGAGGCCGGTGTCCTCGCTGGGTTTGGTCCTGCTGAACCTTCGGGAAGGTTCACGCCTGGATGGGCTCCGTAGAGTTGCGCCGCTGCCGTGCTTGCCCGATGTCTTGGTGCCGAACGAGCTGCTCTGAGGTTTAGATCCTTGGCTGGCGCCTGTAGAAAAGGAGAGAACCCCCAAATCCCCCCCAAAACCCCCTTCTGCGTCCCTGTCTCCCCTTTTTACTGGCGGCGCTTGGGAGAGCTGCAAGGGGCAGCAGGTGGGTGAAGGAGATGTGATGGGTGGCCCTTTTTTTTTGAGAACCCTTCCCGTTGCCAGCTCCAGGCGGGCGTGTTTCATGCCAGGCCAGCTGGAAATACCGAGTTTCTCTCTCAATTTGGGTTTGGGTTAAGGAAACGAGACCTTGACGAGGTTGCCCTTGTGAGCTGCTTCGGTAGAGCTGCTTTGCCGTGGGAGCCGTGGGGCAGGCAGCCGTGACCCTGCTTGGGCAGATGCGCTCCTGCCCCGTGCTCCCGGTCCGAGCGTTGGCTGCGGCGTCCAGCCTGGCTCGTCCCGTCTTTGCCCTTCATGACCTTTGCGGCCGTGTTTGTTGGAAGAAGGATTTCTTTCCTATTTATTTCTCATGCCTGCCCAAAGCTCCCTAGAAATGGAGAAATCCCTTCAGCTCCTTTTTAGGTGGCAAAGAAGTTGACTTCAGGGTGGTGGTCCGGGGCACAAGGAGACGCGGGTGAAGCAGGAGAGAGGATGTTGCAAACTGACTGTTGCTTTTGTACTTCCCGACCATCCCACACTTGAATGTCTTTAGTTTCCATATAACGGCAGAAATGTCTATTACTCGAGCATGAGAAGAGCTTCTCCAAGGACCGTGTTGGTCCACGGCGTCTCGGTAACAACCTTTGGTTGGGCCGACGAGACGTGGCGGCCATGTGCCGCCCTCGGCCGCGGTGACATTTAGTTCTTGGGCAGCTTCTCGCTTGTTGTCCCGTTGACCAAAACCGCCCATCTCGCAGTACAGCCTCGGGCAGAGTCGTGGCGTGGGCGGCTGGGACGCCCTTTGGCTCCCGTCCCGTCTGGGCGTCGAAGGCGGAAGAAAGAGGGAGTGGGAGGAAAGCCAGAGTGAGTTTCACACGGACCTCTCTGATGTCCCCACCAGGCTGGGAAGGTGAAACGAAAGCTGCTGCAAGGTCCACAAGTGAAGACAGAGGGATTCCTGGGGCGGATCCAGCCAGGACCAGCATCCCAGCAAGGTCAGTGGGGTGGAGCCGGTTTATCTCTTCTTCCTCAACGTCCCGTGCTCAAAACCCATGTCCGTCTCCTCCATTGTGCTTCCCTTCTCACCCTCTGCTTTTTTTTTTTTTTTTGCTTCCCCAGATGGAGAAGGAGGAGGAGACCCGGGAGATCCTGCTCCCCAACTGGCAGGGCAGCGGCTCCCACGGCATCACCATCGACCAGACGGATGACGGGGTCTTTGTCAAGCGAGTGCAGCAAAACTCCCCGGCTGCCAAGATGGGCGTCGTGAAGGAAGGTGGGACCTTGGCGGAGGTTGTTGCGGGGAAGGCCTTTTGGGGGGGAAAAACGGGTTCTTTGTGTCTGTTTTTACCATCTTGGCGGTGCCTCGATTGCTTCCTCCTTCTTCCTCTTGGTCAATAACCCTAATGCTCAAGCGTCGTTGCTCCCCATCTTGCTTGCAGTGGGGATGGGGGGTCTCCTCCCTGCCTCTCCCTTCTGAAATATCTCACCTCTCGCCCCTCTGCTCACCCCCCCCACCCCGTACCCCCCCAGGGGATCAGATCGTGAGCGCCACGGTCTATTTTGACAACCTGCAATCCGGGGAAGTCACGCAGCTGCTCAACAGCATGGGCCACCACACGGTGGGCTTGCGCTTGCAACGGAAAGGGGACAAGTCTCCGCTGCCGGGACAGTCATGGTCACACGACGTGTTTGCGGCCAGCAGCCCAGAAGTCGTTCTGGTGAGTGACGGGGAAGGAGGGATGGCGGGGGGGGGGGGGGGGCGGGAAGCATCCTGGTGCTAACGAAGGTCTCTGCGTTTCCAGAGTGGAGATGACGAGGAGTACAGGAGGATTTACACAACGAAAATCAAACCCCGGCTGAAGTCGGAGGAGGCGGTGGAAGCGGAGTGCGGCGGAACGCAGAGCAGGACCATCACGGTCACCAGAAAAGTGACGGCATACACCGTCGACGTCACTAGGCATGACGGAGCAAAAGATGTTGACGTCGTCGGCCCAGACTTTAAAATCCGGATCCCGACCCAGGAGATCACCCACGTGATGAAGACCGACGTGGAAACGGAGCCTGGGAAAACCGTGATCAAAATGGCACCGGGGGATCTGCCTGGGAGAAGCACCCAAGCCACAGACTGGAGCATGGACATCAGAGGAGCACCTCCTGGACCAACGGTTGAATCGTCTGCCCAGAAGCTGGATGTCCACCTCGGCGAGGCTCAGTTCGGGAAGCCCGGGATAACCGTGTCGGGAACGCAAATGATGGGTGTTCACCTGAGGACTCAGACGGACCCTACACTGCCGGGGAGCCAAGTTCCTGCTGGGGAAACTGGAAAATCTGTTACAGTGGAGATGCCGGGACGTAACGTTTCCGGCACGGCGTTCCTGGGCCCCCAGGGCAGCTCGCCCAGAATCGAAGCCAATGGACAGATGGGAAACCTGGACGCAGGTTTTCACATCAAGGGTCCCAGGTTGGATGGCAAAGGGCACGTTTCTGGCATGGATGTCCAAGGGGAGCTGCGGGGGGGGATGCTGTCACACGCCGATGCTTCTGCCCCTTGTCTTCAGGGAGATATCAAAGGCCCCGGAGTTGACGTTTCTTTACCAGCGATGGAAAATCCAGCTGTTGATGTGGGAAAAATCAAGATTCCCGTTTTGAAAATGCCCAGATTTGGGTTCCAGACCGCAGGATCTGGCATCGAAGCTCAAGCCCCGCAGGTGGGCACCGACGTGCCCATGCCGAAGCTGCAGGCTCCCTGCGTAGACGTTGCCTCCTCATCTGTCCACATCACAGGACCTGAAGTTTCAGCTCCTTCAGTTAAATTCTCAAAGCCGCAGGTGGACATGGGGTTGAAGGGTGCTGTGAAGGTTCCCTCGCCAGGACTGGAGGTCCCCGGCGTGGCTATCAAAGGACCCAGCGTGGAGCTCCCGGCTTCTGATGCAGATGTTCACGGTGGCAAGGGAAAACTCAAAATCCCGCACATGACCGTCCCAAAATTTACTGCCTTGGACTCGCAAGGGGAAGGTCCCGTCATGGAAATGGTGCTCCCAAAGGGCGAGGTGGGACCAGCAGCATCCAAGGTCAACGTCGGCATTCCCGATGTGGCCATCAAAGGCGAATGGAAAGGCCCCCAGTTCAAGAAGGTTGAAACGCCCCAAATCTCTCTGTCAGATGTAAACCTGAACCTGAGAGGCCCTCAGGTGAAGGGAGATATGGGTGTCGCGGTCCCCAGAGTGGAAGGGGATGTCAAAGGAGTTGGCTCTAAGGGTCTCAAGATGGACGTAAAGGCTCCTGATGTTGAATTTGAAAGTCCAGAAGGTTATCTGAGAGGGCCCAGTATATCTGCCCCAGGTATGGACATTAATGTGAAGGGACCTAAGCTTCAGGGAGAAGTGGATGTTTCTATCCCAAAGATGGGTGGCAACCTGAAAGGACCTCAGCTTGACATTAAAGGCCCCAAGGTGGGAATGGACGTGCCTGGTGTAGAGGTCAAAGGCCCCAAAGTTACGATGCCAGACGTACATGTCAAGACCCCCCAGATATCCATGCCTGACATCGACTTGAACCTGAAAGGTCCCAGGGTGAAAGGAGACCTGGATGTTTCTGCCCCAAAACTGGAAGGGGAGCTGAAAGCACCTGGGCTTGACATCAAAGGCCCCAAGGTTGACATTGAAGTGCCAGGCATGGACATCCACGGTCCGGAGGGCAAACTGAAGATGCCTAAGCTGAAAATGCCCAAGTTTGGGGTGCCCGGCCTGAAGGGAGAGGGCCCCGACCTTGACGTGACGCTTCCAAAGGGTGAGGTGGACATTTCTGGTCCCAGGGTAGACATTGATGTGCCAAGTGTGGACATCAAAGGGCCAGAAGGAAAACTGAAGGGCCCCAAGGTGAAGGTGCCTGAGATGCACATCACAGCTCCAAAGGTCTCTGTGCCAGATGTAGACCTGAACCTGAAAGGCCCCAAGCTGAAGGGTGATGTGGATGTTTCCATTCCCACGGTAGGAGCTGATTTGAAGGGTCCTGAACTGGAGCTCAAAGGCCCCAAGGTTGACATTGAAGCGCCAGATGTGGACATTCACGGTCCAGAGGGCAAACTGAAGATGCCTAAGCTGAAAATGCCCAAGTTTGGGGTGCCCGGCCTGAAGGGAGAGGGCCCCGACCTTGATGTCACGCTTCCAAAGGGTAAAGTGGACATTTCTGGTCCTAGCATAGATATCGATGTGCCAAGTGTGGACATCAAAGGGCCAGAAGGAAAACTGCAAGGCCCCAAGGTTACGATGCCCGAGATGAGCTTCAAGACCCCCCAGATATCCATGCCTGACATCGACTTGAACCTGAAAGGTCCCAGGGTGAAAGGAGACCTGGATGTTTCTGCCCCAAAACTGGAAGGGGAGCTGAAAGCACCTGGGCTTGACATCAAAGGCCCCAAGGTTGACATTGAAGTGCCAGGCATGGACATCCACGGTCCAGAGGGCAAACTGAAGATGCCTAAGCTGAAAATGCCCAAGTTTGGGGTGCCCGGCCTGAAGGGAGAGGGCCCCGACCTTGACGTGACGCTTCCAAAGGGTGAGGTGGACATTTCTGGTCCCAGGGTAGACATTGATGTGCCAAGTGTGGACATCAAAGGGCCAGAAGGAAAACTGAAGGGCCCCAAGGTGAAGGTGCCTGAGATGCACATCACAGCTCCAAAGGTCTCTGTGCCAGATGTAGACCTGAACCTGAAAGGCCCCAAGCTGAAGGGTGATGTGGATGTTTCCATTCCCACGGTAGGAGCTGATTTGAAGGGTCCTGAACTGGAGCTCAAAGGCCCCAAGGTTGACATTGAAGTGCCAGGCATGGACGTCCACGGTCCGGAGGGCAAACTGAAGATGCCTAAGCTGAAAATGCCCAAGTTTGGGGTGCCCGGCCTGAAGGGAGAGGGCCCCGACCTTGACGTGACGCTTCCGAAGGGTGAGGTGGACATTTCTGGTCCCAGGGTAGACATTGATGTGCCAAGTGTGGACATTGAAGGGCCAGAAGGAAAAGGAAAAGGTCTCAAATTTAAAATGCCTGAACTAAACATTCAGACGCCAAAACTGTCCATGCCAGATGTAGATCTCAGTTTGAAGGCCCCCAAACTGAAAGGAGATGCAGATATTTCTGGTCCAAAGACCTCTGTAGATCTGAAGGGCCCCAAAATAGATGTGGAAGGTCCCAAAGTGGATGTCGATATGCCTGAGGTAGACTTGGAATGTCCAGAAGGGAAAATAAAAGGCCCCAAATTTAAGATGCCTAAGCTTAATATCAAGGCACCTAAAATATCCATGCCGGATGTAGATTTGAACTTAAAGGGACATAAAATGAAAGGAGAGATGGATGTTTCTCTTCCAAAGGTAGAAGGTGACTTGAAAGAATCTGGTGTTAGTATCAAGGGACCGAAAATAGATGTTGAGGTCCCAGATGTCAACCTGGAGTGTCCAGAAGGCAACCTGAAAATGCCCAAAATGAAATTGCCTCATTTTAATGTGTCTGGCCCAAAGTTTGAGGGAGCCGATATAGATGTCAACCTGCCAAAAGGAGAGATAGATATTTCTGGGCCAGAGGCAGATATTGAAGGGCCAGAGCTGGATGTTGGAGGACCAGAAGGAAAATGGAAAGGCCCCAAGTTCAGGATGCCAAAGCTGAATATCAAAACACCTAAAATATCCATGCCAGATGTAGATTTGAACCTAAAGGGACCTAAAGTGAAAGGAGAAATGGACATTGCAGCTCCTAAGATAGAAGGTGATTTGAAAGGGCCAGAAATAGACATTAAGGAGCCAAAACTAGATGTTGAGGTACCAAATATTGATTTGGAGTGCCCTGAAGGAAAACTGAAAGGCCCCAAATTCAAGATGCCCGAGATGCACATCAAAGCACCCAAGATCTCCATGCCTGATGTGGACTTCAATCTGAAAGGGCCCAGCATGAAAGGGGATATTGAAGTCTCAGCTCCCAAGCTCGAGGGTGACCTGAAGGGTCCCGAGGTGGACATCACGGGCCCCAAAGTCAACATTGAAGCACCCGACGTGGACATTCAGGGCCCAGAAGGAAAATTCAAAATGCCCAAGTTCAAAATGCCCAAGTTTGGGATGCCGGGGCTGAAAGCAGAGGGCCCAGAGGTGGACGTGAACCTGCCGACAGGAAGCCTGGATGTTTCTGGTCCAAAGGTGGATATTGAAGGTCCGGAGGTGGACATTGAAGGGCCAGAGGGAAAACTGAAAGGTCCCAAATTTAAGATGCCGGAGATGCACATCAAGACACACAAGATCTCCATGCCCGATGTTGACTTGAATCTAAAGGGCCCCAAGATGAAGGGTGGTGTGGATGTGTCTGTTCCCAAGCTGGAAGGTGACCTGAAGGGTCCCGAGCTGGACATCAAAGGCCCCAAAGTTGACATTGAGGCACCTGACGTGGACATTCACGGCCCAGAAGGAAAATTCAAAATGCCCAAGTTCAAAATGCCCAAGTTTGGGATGCCGGGGCTGAAAGCAGAGGGCCCGGAGGTGGACGTGAACCTGCCGACAGGAAGCCTGGATGTTTCTGGTCCAAAGGTGGACATTGAAGGTCCAGAGCTGGACATTGAAGGGCCAGAGGGAAAACTGAAAGGTCCCAAATTTAAGATGCCTGAGATGCACATCAAGGCACCCAAGATCTCCATGCCTGACATTGACTTGAACCTGAAAGGCCCCAAAGTGAAGGGGGATGTGGACGTGTCGGGTCCCAAGCTGGAAGGTGACCTGAAGGGCCCTGAAATTGACATCAAGGGTCCCAAAGTCGATGTTGACCTTCCTGATGTTGAGCTGGAAGGCCCTGAGGGGAAGCTGAAGGGGCCCAAGTTCAAGATGCCCGAGATGCACTTCAAGGCACCCAAGGTCTCCATGCCCGACGTTGACTTCAATCTGAAGGGCCCCAAGCTGAAGGGGGATGTGGACGTGTCGGTTCCCAAGCTGGAAGGTGACCTGAAGGGTCCTGAGTTGGACATCAAAGGCCCCAAAGTCGACATTGAAGCACCAGACGTGGACGTTCAGGGCCCAGAAGGAAAATTCAAAATGCCCAAGTTCAAAATGCCCAAGTTTGGGATGCCGGGGCTGAAAGCAGAGGGCCCGGAGGTGGACGTGAACCTGCCGACAGGAAGCCTGGATGTTTCTGGTCCAAAGGTGGACATTGAAGGTCCGGAGGTGGACATTGAAGGGCCAGAGGGAAAACTGAAGGGCCCCAAGTTCAAGATGCCTGAGATGCACATCAAGACACCCAAGATCTCCATGCCTGACATTGACTTGAACCTGAAAGGCCCCAAAGTGAAGGGGGATGTGGACGTGTCGGGTCCCAAGCTGGAAGGTGACCTGAAGGGCCCTGAAATTGACATTAAAGGCCCCAAAGTCGATGTTGACCTTCCTGATGTTGAGCTGGAAGGCCCTGAGGGGAAGCTGAAGGGGCCCAAGTTCAAGATGCCCGAGATGCACTTCAAGGCGCCCAAGATCTCCATGCCCGACGTTGACTTCAATCTGAAGGGCCCCAAGCTGAAGGGGGATGTGGACGTGTCGGTTCCCAAGCTGGAAGGTGACCTGAAGGGTCCCGAGTTGGACATCAAAGGCCCCAAAGTCGACATTGAGGCACCTGATATGGACATTCACGGCCCGGAAGGAAAATTCAAAATGCCCAAGTTCAAAATGCCCAAGTTTGGGATGCCGGGGCTGAAAGCAGAGGGCCCGGAGGTGGACGTGAACCTGCCGACAGGAAGCCTGGATGTTTCTGGTCCAAAGGTGGACATTGAAGGTCCAGAGCTGGACATTGAAGGGCCAGAGGGAAAACTGAAAGGTCCCAAATTTAAGATGCCCGAGATGCACATCAAGACACCCAAGATCTCCATGCCTGACATTGACTTGAACCTGAAAGGCCCCAAAGTGAAGGGGGATGTGGACATGTCAGTTCCCAAGCTGGAAGGTGACCTGAAGGGTCCCGAGCTGGACATCAAAGGCCCCAAAGTCGACATTGAGGCACCAGACGTGGACATTCATGGCCCGGAAGGAAAATTCAAAATGCCCAAGTTCAAAATGCCCAAGTTTGGGATGCCGGGGCTGAAAGGAGAAGGTCCAGAAGTTGATGTGAAACTCCCAAAAGGGGATGTTGATGTTTCCGTCCCAAAGGTAGATATCGAGTTGCCAAGTGTGGACATTGAGGGTCCTGAAGGAAAACTGAAAGGTCCCAAATTTAAGATGCCCGAGATGCACATCAAGGCACCCAAGATCTCGATGCCTGACATTGACTTGAACCTGAAAGGTCCCAAAGTGAAGGGAGGTGCTGATGTTTCTGTTCCAAAATTAGAGGGTGACTTGAAAGGACCTGATGTGAATATTAAAGGGCCAAAGTTGGATGTTGATGTTCCTGATCTTGATGTTGAAGGTCCTGAGGGAAAATGGAAAGGACCCAAGATAAAAATGCCAGATATGCATATTAAGGCACCTAAATTTTCTATGCCTGATGTAGACCTCAACTTGAAAGGTCCCAAAATGAAGGGAGACATGGAGGTTTCTGTACCAAAAATAGAAGGTGATGTGAAAGGGCCGGATCTGGAACTTAAAGGGCCCAAAGTGGACATAGAAGTTCCTGACATTGACGTTGAAAGCCCAGAAGGAAAGCTAAAGGGTCCCAAGTTTAAGATGCCCGACATGCATTTCAAAGCCCCCAAAATCTCCATGCCAGACTTTGATCTCAACCTGAAAGGCCCTAAAGTGAAGGGGGATGTGGACATTTCTCTTCCAAAACTTGAAGGTGATTTGAAAGGCCCAGACATTGACATCAAAGGCCCAAAACTGGATGTTAATGTTCCTGATGTTGACCTAGAATGTCCAGAAGCAAAGGTTAAAGGCCCCAAGTTCAAGATGCCGGAGATGCACTTCAAGACACCCAAAATCTCCATGCCCGACATCGATTTGAATCTGAAAGGTCCTAAGCTGAAGGGAGACGTGGATGTTTCTGCCCCCAAGCTAGAGGGTGACTTAAAAGGCCCAGATATGGATATCAAAGGCCCTAAATTGGATATACAAGCTCCTGATGTGGATATTGAGGTCCCTGAGGGGAAGTTAAGGGGCCCCAAATTTAAGATGCCTGAGATGCATTTTAAGGCTCCCAAGATCTCCATGCCGGACTTTGACCTGAACCTGAAAGGCCCAAAAGGAAAAGGGGATGTCGATGTTTCCATTCCCAAGCTGGAAGGTGACCTGAAAGGGCCTGAGGTTACAGTAAAAGCTCCAAAAGTGGACATAGAAGCTCCAGATGTTGAGCTAGAATGTCCAGAAGGAAAGCTGAAGGGTCCCAAGTTTAAGATGCCCGACATGCATTTCAAAGCCCCCAAAATCTCCATGCCAGACTTTGATCTCAACCTGAAAGGCCCCAAAGTGAAGGGGGATGTGGATGTTTCTCTTCCAAAACTTGAAGGTGATTTGAAAGGCCCAGACATTGACATCAAAGGCCCAAAACTGGATGTTGACCTTCCTGATGTTGAGTTGGAAGGTCCTGAAGGGAAGTTGAAGGGCCCCAAGTTCAAGATGCCGGAGATGCACATCAAGGCACCCAAGATCTCCATGCCTGACATTGACTTGAACCTGAAAGGCCCCAAAGTGAAGGGGGATGTGGACGTGTCTGTTCCCAAGCTGGAAGGTGACCTGAAGGGCCCTGAAATTGACATCAAGGGTCCCAAAGTCGATGTTGACCTTCCTGATGTTGAGCTGGAAGGCCCTGAAGGGAAGCTGAAGGGCCCCAAGTTCAAGATGCCCGAGATGCACTTCAAGGCACCCAAGATCTCCATGCCCGACGTTGACTTCAATCTGAAGGGCCCCAAGCTGAAGGGGGATGTGGACGTGTCAGGTCCCAAGCTGGAAGGTGACCTGAAGGGCCCTGAAATTGACATTAAAGGCCCCAAAGTCGATGTAGACCTTCCTGATGTTGAGCTGGAAGGCCCTGAAGGGAAGCTGAAGGGCCCCAAGTTCAAGATGCCTGAGATGCACTTCAAGGCACCCAAGGTCTCCATGCCTGACGTTGACTTCAATCTGAAGGGCCCCAAGCTGAAAGGGGATGTGGATGTTTCTGTCCCTAAGCTGGAGGGTGACCTGAAGGGTCCCGAGGTGGACATCAAAGGCCCCAAAGTCGACATTGAGGCACCCGACGTGGACATTCACGGCCCGGAAGGAAAATTCAAAATGCCCAAGTTCAAAATGCCCAAGTTTGGGATGCCTGGCTTCAAAGCAGAGGGCCCGGAGGTGGATGTGAACCTGCCGACAGGAAGCCTGGATGTTTCTGGTCCAAAGGTGGACATTGAAGGTCCAGAGCTGGACATTGAAGGGCCAGAGGGGAAACTGAAGGGCCCCAAGTTCAAGATGCCTGAGATGCACATCAAGACACCCAAGATCTCCATGCCTGACATTGACTTGAACCTGAAAGGCCCCAAAGTGAAGGGGGATGTGGACGTGTCGGGTCCCAAGCTGGAAGGTGACCTGAAGGGCCCTGAAATTGACATTAAAGGCCCCAAAGTCGATGTTGACCTTCCTGATGTTGAGCTGGAAGGCCCTGAGGGGAAGCTGAAGGGGCCCAAGTTCAAGATGCCAGAAATGCACATCAAGGCACCCAAGTTCTCCATGCCCGACGTTGACTTCAATCTGAAGGGCCCCAAGCTGAAGGGGGATGTGGACGTGTCGGTTCCCAAGCTCGAGGGTGAACTGAAGGGTCCCGAGTTGGACATCAAAGGCCCCAAGGTTGACATTGAGGCACCTGACGTGGACATTCACGGCCCAGAAGGAAAATTCAAAATGCCCAAGTTCAAAATGCCCAAGTTTGGGATGCCGGGGCTGAAAGCAGAGGGCCCGGAGGTGGACGTGAACCTGCCGACAGGAAGCCTGGATGTTTCTGGTCCAAAGGTGGACATTGAAGGTCCAGAGCTGGACATTGAAGGGCCAGAGGGAAAACTGAAGGGCCCCAAGTTCAAGATGCCTGAGATGCACATCAAGGCCCCCAAGATCTCCATGCCCGATGTTGACTTCAATCTGAAAGGCCCCAAAGTGAAGGGGGATGTGGACGTGTCGGGTCCCAAGCTGGAAGGTGACCTGAAGGGCCCTGAAATTGACATTAAAGGCCCCAAAGTCGATGTTGACCTTCCTGATGTTGAGCTGGAAGGCCCTGAGGGGAAGCTGAAGGGCCCCAAGTTCAAGATGCCCGAGATGCACTTCAAGGCACCCAAGATCTCCATGCCCGACGTTGACTTCAATCTGAAGGGCCCCAAGCTGAAGGGGGATGTGGACGTGTCGGTCCCTAAGCTGGAAGGTGACCTGAAGGGTCCCGAGCTGGACATCAAGGGCCCCAAAGTCGACATTGAAGCACCAGACGTGGACATTCAGGGCCCAGAAGGAAAATTCAAAATGCCCAAGTTCAAAATGCCCAAGTTTGGGATGCCGGGGCTGAAAGCAGAGGGCCCGGAGGTGGATGTGAACCTGCCGACAGGAAGCCTGGATGTTTCTGGTCCAAAGGTGGACATTGAAGGTCCGGAGGTGGACATTGAAGGGCCAGAGGGAAAACTGAAGGGCCCCAAGTTCAAGATGCCTGAGATGCACATCAAGGCCCCCAAGATCTCCATGCCCGATGTTGACTTCAATCTGAAGGGCCCCAAAGTGATGGGGGATATGGACATTTCTCTTCCCAAGCTGGAAGGTGACTTGAAGGGCCCTGAGGTGGACATCAAAGGCCCCAAAGTCGATATTGAGGCACCCGACGTGGACATTCACGGCCCAGAAGGTAAAATAAAAATGCCCAAGTTCAAAATGCCCAAGTTTGGGTTGAAAGGAGAAGGCCCAGACGTTGATGTAAGCGTACCTGAAGCCGATGTTGCTATTTCAGGTCCAAAGGTTGATGTTACTGTTCCTGATCTGGACATCGAAGGACCAGAAGGAAAACTTAAGGGCCCTAAATTTAAGAAGCCTGATATGCAATTCAATGTTCCTAAAATCTCCATGCCAGATATTGACTTAAATTTGAAAGGCCCCAAACTGAAAGCTGACGTTGATCCTTCTGTTCCCAAAATAGAGGGTGAGCTGAAAAGTCCTAAACTAGACATCAAAGGGCCAGAACTTGAGCTCGAGGGACCGAAGCTTGATCTAGAAGGAAAGACTAAAAAATCCAGGTTTAAACTTCCAAAATTTGGCTTTTCTAGTCCTAAAGTGCAAAGCCCTGATGTGGATGTGAAACTTAAAAAACCTGACATTGAAATATCTGGTCCGAAAGTTGATGTTCATGCTCCAGATGTGGATGTACAGGCAAAATCAAAAGGGTCAAAATTTAAAATGCCTTTCCTGAGTATTTCATCACCTAAAGTTTCAATGCCAGACGTAGAGCTAAATCTGAAGGGGCATAAACTAAAAGGAGATTTAGATGTTTCCAGCCCCAAGTTGGAAGGGGAACTGAAAGGTCCCGAGGTGGACATCAAGGGCCCCAAAGCTGACATTGAGGCACCTGACGTGGACATTCATGGGCCAGAGGGTAAACTCAAAATGCCAAAGTTCAAAATGCCTAAATTTGGTGTGTCTGGGTTTAAGGCTGAGGGGCCAGAGGTGGACGTTAGCATCCCAAAAGGAGAGCTGGATGTTTCAGGTCCCAAGCTGGATATCGAAGGTGGTGGTTTGGAAATTGAAGGGCCAGAGGGGAAGCTCAAGGGCCCCCAATTTAAGATGCCAGAAGTGAACATCAAGGCACCCAAGATCTCCATGCCTGACATTGACCTGAACCTGAAAGGCCCCAAAGCAAAGGCAGATGTGGACGTCTCTCTTCCCCAGGTGGATCTGAAGGGCTCAGATTTGCATCTGAAAGGACCAAAAGTGGATGTAGAGGTTCCTGATCTTGACATTGAAGGTCCCAAAGGAAAACTGAAAGGCCCCAAATTTAAAATGCCCGAAATGAATATCAAGGCTCCCAATATTTCCATGCCAGACTTTGATTTGAATTTGAAAGGCCCCAAGTCAAAAGGAGGTGTGGATGTCGATCTTTCGGTGCCAAAACTGGAAGGGGACTTGAATGTGCCGGACATTAATATCAAAGGACCAAAGGTTGACATTGATGCTCCTGAGCTGGATGTTGAAGGGCCAGAAGGAAAACTGAAAGGTCCCAAGTTTAAAATGCCAGAGATGCACATAAAAGCTCCCAAAATTAAAATGCCTGATGCTAGCTTAAATCTCAAAGGTCCCAAGCTGAAGGGTGATATAGATGTTTCTGCTCCAAAGCTAGAAGGGGATCTGAAGGCTCCTGACATCAATATCGGAGGCCCCAAGGTTGACATCGATGTACCAGACGTGGACATTCATGGCCCAGAGGGTAAACTCAAAATGCCCAAGTTCAAAATGCCCAAGTTTGGGATGCCTGGCTTCAAAGCAGAGGGCCCAGAGGTGGACGTGAACCTGCCGACAGGAAGCCTGGATGTTTCTGGTCCAAAGGTGGACATTGAAGGTCCGGAGGTGGACATTGAAGGTCCGGAGGGAAAATTGAAGGGCCCCAAGTTCAAGATGCCTGAGATGCACATCAAGACACCCAAGATCTCGATGCCTGACATTGACTTGAACCTGAAAGGTCCGAAAGTGAAGGGGGATGTGGACATGTCAGTTCCCAAGCTGGAAGGTGACCTGAAGGGTCCTGAACTGGATATAAAAGGACCGAAAGTAGACATAGATGTTCCTGATGTGGAGATTGAAGGACCAGAAGGAAAATTGAAAGGCCCTAAATTGAAGATGCCAGAGATGCATTTTAAGGCTCCTAAAATTTCTATGCCAGACTTTGATTTGAACCTGAAAGGCCCGAAAGTGAAGGGGGATGTGGATGTGTCTGTGCCGTGTGTGGAAGGTGACCTGAAAGGGCCAAAAGTTGAGGTTAAAGGTCCTGAGTTCGATGTTAGTGCCCCAGATGTTCAAATTGAGGGCCCAGAAGGAAAGCTGAAGGGTCCCAAGTTTAAGATGCCCGACATGCATTTCAAAGCCCCCAAAATCTCCATGCCAGACTTTGATCTCAACCTGAAAGGCCCTAAAGTGAAGGGGGATGTGGATGTTTCTCTTCCAAAACTTGAAGGTGATTTGAAAGGCCCAGACATTGACATCAAAGGCCCAAAACTGGATGTTGACCTTCCTGATGTTGAGTTGGAAGGTCCTGAAGGGAAGTTGAAGGGCCCCAAGTTCAAGATGCCGGAGATGCACATCAAGGCACCCAAGATCTCCATGCCTGACATTGACTTGAACCTGAAAGGCCCCAAAGTGAAGGGGGATGTGGACGTGTCTGTTCCCAAGCTGGAAGGTGACCTGAAGGGCCCTGAAATTGACATCAAGGGTCCCAAAGTCGATGTTGACCTTCCTGATGTTGAGCTGGAAGGCCCTGAAGGGAAGCTGAAGGGCCCCAAGTTCAAGATGCCCGAGATGCACTTCAAGGCACCCAAGGTCTCCATGCCCGACGTTGACTTCAATCTGAAGGGCCCCAAGCTGAAGGGGGATGTGGACGTGTCGGTTCCCAAGCTCGAGGGTGAACTGAAGGGTCCCGAGTTGGACATCAAAGGCCCCAAAGTCGACATTGAAGCACCAGACGTGGACATTCAGGGCCCAGAAGGAAAATTCAAAATGCCCAAGTTCAAAATGCCCAAGTTTGGGATGCCGGGGCTGAAAGCAGAGGGCCCGGAGGTGGATGTGAACCTGCCGACAGGAAGCCTGGATGTTTCTGGTCCAAAGGTGGACATTGAAGGTCCGGAGGTGGACATTGAAGGGCCAGAGGGAAAACTGAAGGGCCCCAAATTTAAGATGCCCGAGATGCACATCAAGGCACCCAAGATCTCCATGCCTGACATTGACTTGAACCTGAAAGGCCCCAAAGTGAAGGGGGATGTGGACATGTCAGTTCCCAAGCTGGAAGGTGACCTGAAGGGCCCTGAAATTGACATCAAGGGTCCCAAAGTCGATGTTGACCTTCCTGATGTTGAGCTGGAAGGCCCTGAGGGGAAGCTGAAGGGGCCCAAGTTCAAGATGCCCGAGATGCACTTCAAGGCACCCAAGATCTCCATGCCCGACGTTGACTTCAATCTGAAAGGCCCCAAGCTGAAGGGGGATGTGGATGTTTCTGTCCCTAAGCTGGAAGGTGACCTGAAGGGTCCTGAGTTGGACATCAAAGGCCCCAAAGTAGACATTGAAGCACCTGATGTGGACATTCAGGGCCCAGAAGGAAAATTCAAAATGCCCAAGTTCAAAATGCCCAAGTTTGGGATGCCCGGGCTGAAAGCAGAGGGCCCGGAGGTGGATGTGAACCTGCCGACAGGAAGCCTGGATGTTTCTGGTCCAAAGGTGGATATTGAAGGTCCAGAGCTGGACATTGAAGGTCCAGAGGGGAAGCTGAAGGGCCCTAAGTTCAAGATGCCCGAGATGCACATCAAGGCTCCCAAAATCTCCATGCCAGATTTCGATCTGAACCTGAAAGGTCCCAAAGTTAAAGGAGACGGAGACATGTCTGTATCAGGTGTTGAATGTGAACTGAAAG
Organism: Aquila chrysaetos chrysaetos; assembly: GCF_900496995.4. NCBI lineage: Eukaryota > Metazoa > Chordata > Aves > Accipitriformes > Accipitridae > Aquila > Aquila chrysaetos. Next base: position 6,358 of record NW_024470336.1, on the reverse strand, counting down.
GTCCAGAGGTCAATATCGGTGCTCCTAAATTAGACATAGGTGCCCCTGATGTTGATATTGACAGCCCTGAGGGTAAATTCAAGCTGCCTAAATTCAAAATGCCCAAGTTTTCCATGCCTGGCTTTAAAGGGGAGGGAGTGGATGTGGATGTGAACCTCCCAAAGGGAGACATTAACATTTCAGGCCCCAGCATAAATGTAGAATCTCCTGATCTGAATGTGGATGGAAAAGTCAAAGGTCCCAAATTTACAATGCCTGAAATGCACATTAAGGCTCCCAAGGTCTCCATCCCTGATGTTGACTTCAACATCAAGGGGCCTCAGCTGAAAGGAGATGTAGATATTTCTGGACCCAGGCTTGAAGGTGATTTGAAAGCACCCCAAATTGATGTGAAAGCCCCCCAAATAGACATTGAGGCTCCCGATGTGACCATTGAAGGGCCAGAGGGGAAACTCAAAGGCCCCAAATTCAAGATGCCAGAAATGCACATCAAGGCGCCCAAGTTCTCTATGCCTGAGGTTGACTTTAATCTGAAAGGCCCCAAGCTGAAGGGAGACGTGGATATCCCGGCACCGAAGTTGGAAGGCGATCTGCAGTGTCCAGATGTTGACATTAAAGGCCCCAAGTTGAACATTCAGGCACCTGATGTGAACATCGAAGGACCCGATGGCAAACTGAAAGGGCCCAGGATCAAGATGCCAGAAATGCACGTCAAGACCCCCCAGATCTCCATGCCAGACATCGACTTGAACCTAAAGGGACTGAGGCTGAAAGGTGATGCTGACCTTCAGGGCCCAAAGCTCGAGGGAGGTCTGAAGGGTCCTGAAGTTGATATTAAGGGCCCCAAAGTAGATATCGAGGGCCCAGAGGTTGATGTTGATGGTCTGGAGGGAAAAATGAAGCTGCCTAAAATGAAGCTGCCCAAGTTTGGCTTTAAAGGAGAAGGTCCTGACGTGGATGTGAACCTGCCAAAGACAGAGGTCGATCTTTCAGGCCCCAAGGTAGATATCAGTGTCCCGGATGTGAGCATTGAAGGTCCAGAGGGCAAACTGAAAGGTCCTAAACTGAAGATGCCAGAAATGCACATGAATGTTCCTAAAATCTCAATGCCTGAGATAGACTTGAATTTGAAAGGCCACAAAACGAAGGGAGGCTTTGACATTTCAGCCCCAAAGATAGAAGGTAACCTGAAAGGTCCTGAAGTAGATATCAAAGGCCCAGAATTTGGAGTCAAAAGCCCTGAAGTTGACGTCGAATGTCCTGACTTGAATATTGAAGGCCCAGAGGCAAATGTCAAATTTCCCAAGTTTAAGAAGTCAAAGTTTGGGTTTGGGATGAAAGGCCCGAAGGCAGAAATCAAGGTCCCGGGGGCAGAAGTGGATTTACCTGAGGCGGAGCTGAATGTGGAGTCGCCTGATGTCAATGTTGCTGGAAAGGGTAAGAAGAGCAAGTTCAAAATGCCCAAACTTCACATGAGTGGCCCTAAAGTTAAAGGAAAGAAAGGTGGGTTCGATGTGAATGTGGCTGGTGGAGAGCTCGATGCGAATTTGAAATCTCCCGATCTGGATATGAACGTAGCTGGTCCGGACGTGACGATAAAAGGTGATGCGACGGTGAAGTCCCCCAAAGGGAAGAAACCTATGTTTGGGAAAATCTCCTTCCCAGATGTTGAATTTGATCTTAAATCGCACAGATTCAGAGGGGATGCTTCTGTGGCAGTCCCAAAAATAGAGGGGGAACTTAAAGCGCCTGATCTAGAAGTCTCTGTGCCAACTGCCAAAGGTGACGTGAAAGGCCCAAGTCTCAATGTGGACGTTGAAGCTTCTGACGTGAGCCTGAAGAAACCAAAGTTCAAATTTCCCAGTGGGCAGGTGGGCGTAGGGGACTTGAAAATTGAGGGCGACCTGAAAGGACCCGCCATTGACATTGCCGTTCCCTCGATCCCAGTGCCCGATGTCGACTTAAATGTGAAAGGACCAAAAGTCAAAGGTGAAGTCAGCATGCCTGGAACAGAACTGGAAGGTCCTGAAGGAAAGCTGAAATTGCCCAAGGGGGGGAAAATGGGTGTCGGTCTGGAAATGCCAGATGCAAACTTGGATCTCTCGGTCCCAGCTGTGGAAGGAAGCGTGAGCCTCCCTTCAGCTGATGTGAACCTCCAAGGTGTTGATGTAAAGCTCAAAGGGCCCCAAATCTCTGGACCCGATTTTGATGGAAGCCTGAAAGGACCAAAAATAAAGGGAGATCTGGATGTTTCGAGTTCTGTGGAAGGGCCAAATGTCAGCCTGGATGCGCCAGGTGTTGACATCGGAGGCTTGGGAGGAAAGCTGAAGCTGCCAAAGTTTAAATCCCCCGCTCTGGGGGCACCTGACCTGACCGTGAAAGGAGGCGTCGACTGCTCCGTCCCACAAATGGAGGTGGATGCAAAAGCCCCGGATGCGAATCTCAGTCTCGGCATCCCAGGCCTTGATATCAAAGGGCCCTCAGTGGACGTTTCTGCCCCGGATTTGGATGTAAACCTGAGAGGACCAAAGCTGAAAGGAGATCTTGACACTTCTGCTGGCATTAAATCCCCCAAAGCAGCAGCAGACACGTCTGATGTCGGCTTTGAAATTCTGGGTGGCACGATCAAGCTCCCGTCCCTCAAGCTCCCCCAGTTTGGTATTTCCAGTCCTGGTGTGGATGGAAGTGATGTAGGCGTCAGTCTTGAAGGTCCCCAAGTGAAAGGAGGCCTGAAGGGTTCAGGGGCTGGTGTTGGGTTGGAAGGACCTGACGTGGAATTGAAAGGGCCGAAATTTCAAATGCAGTCACCCAGTGTTTCCTTGCCGGACGTTGACCTGAAGCTGAAAGGACCAAACCTACGGGGCGGTGTAGATGTTGCCGGTGAAATCAAAGGTCCAAAAGTCAGCGTAGAAGCACCTCGTGTTGATATTAAGGAGCCTGGAGCGGGCATCCACCTCGACGCTCCTGCCTTGGACGCATCTGCGCTGAAAGTTTGCGGGTCAGGTTTTAACATCAACGTAAAAGGGCCGAAGATCAAAGGTGGTGCCACCATTTCTGGAGAGCCGGCAGCACCAGCTGTGAGTGCCGGTGGGGGAGCTTTTCACATTACTGGCCCGAAGGTAGGAATCGGAGCTCCCAGCGTCACCACGAGTGTCCTGCAAGGTAGCCCAGAAAGCAGCCTGGGAAAAGTATCATTCCCCAAGCTGCGAATGCCTAAATTCGTGTTTTCAGACCCTGAGGTAAAGGGCAGAGAGATGGGAGTCGATGTCGAGTTCCCCGGGGCGGATGCTAACCTCCAGGCTGGCGCTGCAGAGCTCGAGTTGGAGGACGCGGATGCCAGACTAAAGAAATCCAAAATCAAAATGCCCAAGTTCAATTTTTCCAAGCAGAAGGGAAAAAGCAGCGGCGCCCTGGGCTCCCCGGAGGTTTCCGGGTCCGTTTCGGGATCGAAAGGTGACCTGAAGAGCTCCAAGGTCAGCTTGGGGTCCGCAGAAGGCGAGCTCGATGGGGGAGAGGGTCCATCGGCGAAAGGGAAGTTCTCCCTCTTTAAAAGCAAGAAGACGCGTCACCGGTCGTCATCCTTCAGCGATGAGCGCTCTTCCCACTCGACGCCCACAGGAACCCTGGAGCTGGACATCGGCTCGGGTGCCGACAAGGGGAAACAGGGCAAAATGAAATTCGGGACGTTTGGGGGGATCGGCTCAAAAACTAAAGGTTCTTACGAGGTGACGGGAAGCGACGAGGAGCTGGGGAAAGCGCAGGGCAGCGGGGTATCGCTAGCATCCAAAAAATCCCGCTTGTCTTCCTCCTCCAGCAACGACAGCGGGACAAAGGGCGGCTTCCGCATGCCCGGGGTGGAGCTGACGGTGGCCAAGAAGAAAGAGTAGGGCGGCTGTACATAGGTGCCTGTGTATATAGGTAGCCCTTCCCGGGTTTGTATATACATTTTGTAGCTTGGGCTACTTCCAACCTCAGCAAGCAAGCGAGCGGGGTCCGGTGGGAAGCGTCGCGGTGGGCGCCAAGGGGGGGGCGGGTTGCGGCGGGTCCACAGTTGGGTCCGGCCACGTGGAAGCTTCTCCGCGCTTGAGACGGCAGCTTGTGCATGAAATGCTGAGAGCTTAAGTTTACTAGCAAGCTATTTTTGATATTTTTTTTTTTTCCCCATTTTACTGAATATTTTCAGTGTTTGGTTCGTGGAAACGAGGTTTGGTTTTGTTGTTTCTTTTTTTTCCCCTCCATCTTAACAGTCTTTTTTTGGCTTTTAGTTGTGGGGCTGAAACTTCTGTCAGACAAATAGATCTATTAAAAAAAAAAAACCAAACAAAAAAAACAAACAAACAACAAACCACCACCCTGTAAAACGCAGCTGTAACCGAGACGCGTCCATTGAACTCCTGCTACGGGGTTGGAAAAAATAATCCGAGTGTTTCCCGTGGTTTGGTTGCGTAAGGGCATGATATCAAATAACCTCCGGCGGTGTGCGGCGGGAGGGAAAGGACGGTTAACGAGCAAGTAGCCGGCCCGTTTGTGCAGGAAATGTCTCGAAAGGTTTTGCGTATTGCCACTAAGTGACCGAGCTTGATTTTATTTTATTTTTTTTATTTTTATTCATGTGTTCTTTGTTGCCTCTACACATTTGTTACATTATTTGTATTATAAGAGAAAAGAAAAAAAAAAATTTGTCTCAGTTGCGGCCTGAAACCTCGCAATGGCCGCTTTTCCGGCGTTTGGTATAATTTTTGTTAACGAGTATATCTTGTGTTTCAAAAAAAAAAAAAACAACCAGCAAACCAAAAAAAAAAAAAAAAAGCAAAACCCCTTTCAGCACTTTAATGGCAAATTAACTGAGAATGTAAGAAGAATGATCTTGTAAAATGCAAATAAAAAGTTTATTAACCGTGATTCAGCAGAACCGTTGCTGTTGCATTATTTGGCTGCACCGTTTTAGGGGTTTAAGAGTTATTTAATGTTAAATTTGAGGTCATTTACCCTCAAATTGGCCCGAGAGCCTCCGCAACTGCCCATGCCCCCCCCTCAGATTTGGGGTTGGGGGGGTGAAGAGCGGCTGTTGGGTGGGCTCATGTCCTGTGCCCACCCCGCCCCCATTTTGATATTTTTATCCCCCTAAAAATTACATTTAAGCATGGGGTTTTTTTTGTAATTTCCCCCCCCTCCCCAAGAAATACAACTCACAGGCGGGTTGCCGGGCTGGTCGTGGAGGGGGGGGGGGGTTGCCATCCACCGACGGCGGTAAAGGCTGGCCGAAGGGCTGTGAGAGAAAAAAGAGCCCCCCCCCCCCCCAAATCATCAAAATGGCAGCCGGGCCCAAATTTGGGCTAAAAATGGAAACTAAAGGGTGAGAGGAGAGTGGGAATGGGGAAGCACTTAAAAAAAACCCTCCCCCCATAAGCCTTTCTTGCCCCCCCCAGGCCCTCGGGGGGGGGGGGGGGGTTAGCCCCTCTCAGCCCCCTTTAAGACACATCTTGCCCCCCCCAGCCCCTCAAGGGGGTCCTACCCCCCCCTCAGCTGCCATTAAAACCATTCTTGCCCTCCCTCAGCCTGCATTAAAACCCTTCTCGCTCCCCAGCCCCTCAGGGGGGGTCCTAGCCCCCCCTCGATCCCCATTAAAACCCTTCTCCCCCCCCCCCCCGCCCCTCGGGGGGGGGTCTACCCCCCCTCAGCCCCCATTAAAACCATTCTCACCGCCCCCCCCCCAGCCCCTCAGGGGGGTCCTACCCCCCCCCAGCCCCCATTAAAACCCTTCTTGCCCCCCCCCCCCCATTCCCTCAAGGGGGGTCCTACCCCCCCCCCCAGCCCCCATTAAAACCCTTCTCACCCCCCCCAGCCCCTCGGGGGGGGTCTACCCCCCCTCAATCCCCATTAAAACCCTTCTCGCCCCCCCCCAGCCCCTCAGAGGGATCCTACCCCGCCTCAGCCCCCATTAAAACCATTCTCGCCCCCCCCCCCCCCCAGCCCCCATTAAAACCCTTCTCACCCCCACCCAGCCCCTCAGGAGAGTTCTCCCACCCCTCAGCCCCCATTAAAAGCCTTCTCGCCCCCCCCCCAGCCCCTCAGGGGGGTCCTACCCCCCGTCAGCCCCCATTAAAACCCTTCTTGCCCACCCCCAGCCCCTGGGGGGGGGTCTACCCCCCCTCAGCCCCCATTAAAACCATTCTCACCCCCCCCCCCCAGCCCCTCGGGGGGGTCCTACCCCCCCCCCCTCATTCCCCATTAAAACCCTTCTCCCCCCCCCGCCTCAGCCCCTCAGGAGTGTTTCCCCCCCCCCCCCCCCCCCCCCCACCCCCCCACCACCGCACCGCCCGGGCCTGTACCCGCCAGAGGAGGGGCGCAGCGATCC
>NW_024470335.1:0-27694 GCF_900496995.4 Aquila chrysaetos chrysaetos | reverse complement strand
ATCATTGAGCCTATGGTTTTATGAAATGTTACCAGCCTTCTAACTAACTTTTGCTGAAGAATAAATCTGAGTCTTAACACCTGTTGGATTTGGTTAGTCCTGCATCCCTAACATTTTAAATTGGCGTAGTCGGCAGGATGGTGTTAATGGAGGAATTATTAGGGAGGCACGGCTGCAGCCCTTCTCCCCCAGGTCTGGACTGGGTGAAGGAGAAGTGGTCCGACCCGGCAGTGGTCGTGGAGAGAGTAGAACTATGCCGCGGAACTTGTCGAGACGGCAAAGGCAGCGTGCGTGTCCTCCTGGGCACCTGCCGGATTCAAGCACAGAACCGAAAGAGTGATTCTGCTAGAAGGCAAGGGGAAATAGATTGTCTGAAGGTGGAATTGGAGGAAAGGGACGTGCGGCCCCTCATTGAAACCGACGGGCACGCGGGTCCGCCCGGTGGGAGCCCCCGGAGCACTGTTTGCACAGCCCCTTGGTTGGGACCCGAGCTCGGTGAGTTGCAAGCTAAGTTTTCGCGCAAGCCGGGTGAAACCGAACCTGAGTATTTGGGGAGAGTTTCTCTAACAGGGGAGGATCGGATACTGTTGAGTGATGATGAAGCAAGAGGTTACTGGGGACCGGGAGTGTTTCTGAGTGCCGGGCCGGCGGGTGATCAGTGGATAACGTCCCGAGTAGCCTACTGGGCTGGGGGTGTGGACCCCAAGGAGGGAGGAGAAGCTGTTACTATCCGGGAAAAGGGACTGTCGGAGTTAACGGAGGGCAGCAAGAAGGTCCGCCCAGCCGGTTGTCAACCCCGCCCCGAGCGGTCTCGAACTCGCGGTCGGTGGGGTCGGAACTGCGAACCCGGAAGGGACGGTCTCTGGCGGAAGGCGCCGGCACGGGGGGCAGCCCGAGCCGCGCTGCACGGGCAGTCCGCCGGCGGCGTCCGGGGCTGGGATTGCTGGAGGGGAAACCTGGAGACCCAAGGGAAGCGGGGTGGGGTGGGGGGGGCGAAGCTAGAGACCCAAGGGAAGCGCCAGCAAGCCCGCCCCCTCGGGAAGAGAAACGGGACCCTTTCGCGGCACTGCGAGAGGAACTGGAAGGGCTAAAAAACTAGAAGGTGCGGTTTGGGGTTCAGGCTGCCCAATCCGCATAGTGAATACCTGCCAATGGTCTGCTGATAAAGAGCCTTATATACACATTCCTGTGGGCCCAAAACAGATAAGTTTGGAATTCTTAATCGATACAGGAGCCCAAATTAGTGTTTTAAACGAACGACAAGCTAGTGAGCTGGGAATTAAGCCATCAGGAAAGGCTATAAACGTTAGAGGAGTAACAGGGGCGACAGAAAATGCCCCAGAGCTCGAACTCAACTTTGGTTACCGGGGGGGGGGGGGGGGGGGGGGGCGGGGGAAGAACGACAGCTGTGGAAGTGGCTTTAAGCCCCTATGAGGGAAATACACTGGGATTTGATGTGCTGGCAGGTGGGCAATGGGACCTACCCAATGGTAGGGTGTGGAGCTTCGGGGGCAGGGGGGCAGAGGCTATTCATGTGAGAACATTGCAGGTTGCTCCTGCACTACCGCAATCTAAAGTAACCCGTGTCCCTCAATACCCACTTCCAGTCGCAGCCAAATGGGGCATTTGGGAAGTAATTAATGATCTGGAGAAACGAGAGATCATCAGTCGCGCACATTCCCCTTATAATCCTCTTGTTTGGCCAGTCCGTAAATCAGATGAAAGGTGGCGACTAACAATTGATTATAGAAGATTGAACAGTAATACCCCACCATTAACTTCTGCCGTCCCAAGTATTACCTCAGTGATAACAGCAATACAGGCTGCAGCCCACCCATGGATGGTTGCTTTAGATGTCAAGGCTATGGGTTTTTTTATGGTTCCCCTAAGGGAAGAGAACAAACCCCAGTTGGCCTTCACTTGGGAAGGGACCCAATACACTTTCAATTGACTTCCCCAGGGATATAAGGACACCCCCACTATCGCTCACAATGCCTTAGCCAAGCTTCTTGATGCTGTGGAAGTACCATCAGGTGTCCACATATATCAATATATAGATGATATCCTGGTTGGTGGGGACAACAAGGAACAGGTAGGGCAAGCTGCCCTCCATTGGTATTGTTCCTATGACCTTAGCAAAACCCAGAGGCCTGCATGCCTGGGAAGCCTCGGATGGGAGTGGAAAGACTCGCCACATCAGTGCCCAGTGGATAATACTGGCCTTCTAACCCTGTGACCCGGTTTTAAGACCGAGGCCTAGTTTGTGCTTTCTTACGGGACCATGAAGGAACGAGTCATTCCAGTCCTTTTGCTGGCAGTGATGACGGTGACAGGCGTGGATGGTGAAGATCTGGATGATAATGTCATGGCAAAATGATGGATATTAATATATCGCGAGTCCTTGACCTCGCATGAGAGCAATGTAACAATTATAGTTGGAGGTTCAGATTGGATGGGGGAGGAGGTTATACTCATGTTGTTTATAGTTGGTCACCAGGTGCAGTAAATGCTATTTCAGTATGAAACACCAGATGTGACTATATCCTCCAACTAACCCATGGGATCACGGGGTGGATTTGGAATGGTACTACGCTATGCCCTGAAATTCCATGGGGGCAACTGTGTAGGGTACTCAAGGAACATCGATAGAGCATTCTAGAACTGAATTTACAACTACCAACCTTAGCCACCGTTACATCTGACAATTTGGGGACTCTTAAACTATCGGTTATATCGGTAAAATGACTATCAAAAATTGGGCTGTATTGGATTAGATGCCAAAGAAAGAGAAGGGTGTATGTAAAGTTTTGAACATGTCAATGGACAACTGCTGTGTTCACCCCAAATGGGTCAATGTGGCTTCAAGACTGAATCGACGAGAGAATATGGCAAGAGACTCGGAAGCAATTGCTTCTGCACCAGGGACCAACTGGTTGGGAAAAGTTCTGATATGTTCGTATTTTCTTTCACGGGGTGGGCGACCAGCCTTCTCTTATCTTTAATAATGCTTGTAGTTACGATTACTGTAATCTATATTGCAATAAGTTCTATCAAACGCTTGGTAGTGAAGCCTGTACTAACAGTTAAGTTAGTACTCCCTCAAAACTGTCCGTACACTGGATATTCCTGTGTTCGATATTGCACTTTAATTCTACACCAAAAGGGAATGATGGCCCACAATGAGCGTCAAATTCACCAAACTGCACCCCCTTTTAACTTTGGAGGCAAGACGTGACTGTACCACCACTTCAAGGAAACCAGTCGAATCATCACTGTGGTCATGGGGTGCATTGTGGCAGTACATCCCCCCCCCCCCCCCATCCCGCCAGCAGGAAACAAAACTTCTCCAGGAAGGGAGAAGGGGAAGGAAACCCTGGAGGCCGCAGGTTGAAATTTGAACTGGCCAATCGAGATGCGCCAGGTACACCGAGGTGACCCTCCTGGCCAAGAGAATTAAACGACCACAGGTCAGATTCGACAGGGGTATAAACGGGGTCCCGCCGGAGGACACGTCGGCAGTCCTCCTCGGAGCAGCGGGTCTGCAGTCAGGGACTCCCCCTCGGGCCGGGGCACCGCCCGAGGTAACTCCTCGAGGGAGAGAGCCCTCAGCTTTTAGGTGAGTGATACGCGCGTTTTGAGCCATCACATTAACTCTTGGGGATTCTTAAGTCGGCCGTGTAGTATTAATTCTCTTTACATCATTGAGCCTGTGGTTTTATAAAATGTTACCGGACTTCTAACTAGCTTTTGCTGAAGAATAAATCTGAGTCTTAACACCTATAGGATTTGGTTAGTCGTGCATCCGTAACACTCTCAACAGGAAGACTGCATCCGCCCCAAAGTCGCTCTAGCCTCAGGTCCCTTGCCTGTGGCTGAAGCCCAGGATGGCACATAAGAGCAAGGCAAGCAGGTGACCGTTCCCCCGGGTGCTCTCCTGCGCCCCTGCGATCTACAGCACCGACTGTGTGAGCAGCAGAGGGGCCTGGTGACCTCTTGGCCGGCACCTGCCAGCTCTCCCAACGCTCTTTCCAGGCCACGTGCAACACCCCTCGAGGAGCGGCTGGACCAACATCGGGCCCCGCGGGGCTCTCTTACCGGGAGAGCTCTCACGCACACCGAGGAAGCCCTCGCTAAAGCACTGCAGGGAAAAAAAAGATCATCCACGCTTCTCGGGGAGAAGCGGCAATCCCCTCTCCCCCTCGGTACTTTTACACTTTCTTGGCAATAGTAACCGTGATCTAAGCCAAGGCCTCAGCACTAACAACAGACCCAGCCACCCTTTAGACTCAAAAGCCATGTGCTTACTGTTGCACCCCCCCAGAACTGCCCTCTCTGTACTCACGAACGGCCTTGGCTCTAAACGGGTGTTCTGCTTCAGTGTCCTGTGAGGAGTGGCCGCAGCCTTAGCACGCAGCTGAACTCTTACAAATGCTCCAGCCAGCCTTTCAACACGCTGTTCAAGCAGTGGGGTGGCCACCACTTTGGTACGGCCAAGGCAGTAAAGGCCTCCCTCAGGGCGTGCCTTAACAGGAGGCCCAGCACCCAGGTGTGGACATACTTTGCAGCACCCCCAGTTGGTGATGGCCCATCAGTTAGGGCCCGTCAAGGCAATCGGCGAGGACCTTTGTTGTGCCTGCAGTGCATTGGCTCGGCAGGCTTCTGTCCCTGGCGATGTTCTTGATGGCTTCCCTCTTGTCCTGGGTATCCCATGTGAGGAGGCCCACGGCCAGATGATCCCGCTGCGATAAATGTTCCCTCACCCGACGGACGCTCCCGCGCCAGTCCGTGCGACTGGCCAGGTCGGACTCCCGCCACTGCCTCCCGCACCGTACGTCGGTGAGGCTGGTGTCGCTGTCTGTTGCTGGCCATGGCCATGGGCTCCCCCACTGGGGGCCTGGCGCCGGTCGGGGGAGCCGCGTGCCCGGCTCCCGCCTGCCGACACCGTGGGCATCCGCGGCTGCGCCCGGGCGCGGAGCTCAGCCAGTGCTGGTGCCGCGCGGGGCTTGCTGTTGGTAGCACACGGACACTTGCCTGACAGCTCTGTCCCTCTTTATTTTGAAACAAAGGGCTGAACCTGCGGCTGTCGGCAGGGCTTCTCTCAGCGCACACCCAAGCCCTACCCCGGCGGGGCCGCCTTCAGCCCCTGCTGGAGGGTCAGAGAAACGTGCTCTGGGGGCGGGATGGCCGTGTTGGTTGGGCCTGGAAGGTGCTGGCCTCGTCCCGCTGGAGCAGAGCCGCCAGGGATGGGCTGGGGGGCCGCGGGGGCCGCGGGGAGGCCGGGCGCGCCGGTTTTCCAGGCAGGACCGTCGGCTGCTGTCTTTGGTTCCATCTCTCGGCGGTGCCGGGGTGGCTGGTCCGGCTGTCCGAGCGCGAGCGGTAGCCTGAAGCGGCAGCGGCACGCCTGTGGAGAGAGGAGGCCGCTGAGGCCCTCAGCTGCAGACGGGACAGAGGGACTCAGCTCCGCAGCACGGCCCAGAGCCGGCAAGGCTCACCCCCACGGGCAGAGCCGCTGGCACAGCTCGGCCGAGGTGGGCACCCGCACCTCACGGCACCAGCGAGGGGGGCATTCCTGCGGGCAGGTTTGCTGGTCAGGAGCGGGCGCTTGTGCGCGTCTCGCTTTCTAGGGCAACCTCACGCCCCGCTCTTTCTCGTCCTGACCTTGCTTTGCCTATGGCTCTCCCTCCGGGGGGCTGCCCTTGTCCCAGGCAGGGTCACTTTGAGCTAACGCTGGCTCCAGCCAGAGCGGGCTCTCGAGAAGAGGGCCCGGGAATTAAGAGGCCTCAGCAGAAACCTCAGCAGAGTCTTTTGGCCAACCACTAACTCGCCACTCCACAGCAGCCTGACTAGAAATGCTTCGTGGCTACGAGCAGCCGTCGAAGGAAGCAGTGGGGGAGGGAAATCAAGAACTCACTGTTTCCTCTTCCTCCGCCGCCGGATCATGACACAGCAGAAGACTATTCCAAGTGGCAGGGCAACCATGAGTACTGCCGTGCCTATCATACAGCGCCTCCGCACATCTTGGGGACAGAGGACACTGCCGGGGCTCTGGGGCTCGTCACCACTCGTGCTTCTCTCGCTGACCACGTCTGCAGGAGCAATTGGGAACGTTAGATCGTCCTGTGCACCACTGGCAAGCTTGCAGCACGTTTGATGGGGTCAGGAAGGTCCCTCTTTCCCCACGGTGCTGGTGCCCGGGGGCACGCTCCCACCCTTTGGGACAGGTCGTCCCACCGAACAAACCTCAGAAGGCCAGAAGAGGAGCGCGGCGGGGAGCGCAGCTGCTCCTTTGAGGGACACGGGCAAAAGCCATCCCTGCAGCAGGCAGTGCCCCCCCCAGCTCTCCCTCCCCCTGGCCAGCTCCCACACCCCGAGGGGACAGAGTCAGGCCCTCTCAGGAGACACCTGGACCTTGCTCTCCCCTTCGGCCTTTTCTCCAGCATGCGCACCGCTTGCAGCCGCTGCCAGAGTTTAGGACGCCTCTCCCACTTCGGGACCCCAGCAGGACTGCTCAGTACCTGAGTCCGCTCGAGGAAATCCATATACGCTGCCGCGGTGGTCTTCTCCGGGCTTTGGCAGCGCTGCCAAAAAGCAGAGACGGCAGGTGAAGCCTCAGCATGGCTCGGGCACAGAGGACGCAGGAGGACGGGGAGGCTCCCCCTAAGCCCCTGCCCAGTCTGCGAGTCAGAGCATCGCTCTGGACCTCAGCTCACGGGAGGGATCCCGCTCGGTGCTGCTTTTGTGCCTTGGGCCTCTAGAGACTCCGGGCAACCTCTGGGATGCAGCTACGGCGGGAGGCACGTTCCGTCAAGAGGCACATCTCCCATCATCTGCAGGACGTGGCCCAGATGCCTCGAACCCAAAACACTTTCAGCTTTGGCTGCTGGCGTGACGTGCAAGAGCCAACGCTGGGGGAAGAGCCTGCTGACACGCAGCCACCCTGATGGGTGACACCAGCCGGCCACGGGACAGCAATTACCTGGTGTGCCAGGGGCCTGCCTCGCCTCCGGTCCTGCAGCGGAGACTGGCAGTGAGCCACTGCTTCCTCCCGAAAACACCTCCTTCTGCACAGCCTCTCGGTCCGTCTCTTGAGAAAGCAAGCGGGACAGTTGGATCAGACAGAACCATTCCCCACGAGGGAGATGGCATCTTCAGGAGGCAATCCTTCTCAAGGACATTGACGGGGTTTAGAAACAGCGCCTGGGCTTTCGGGGCTGCGCCTAGTCACCACGCCAGACAACAGCCACGCCTGAGCTGCTGGGAGACCGGCACATTGCACGCAACCTTCTGGTTTGCATTGCACGCAGCGCATGCCTGGCAAACTGTAAGGTGATGCTCAACGCCTTCCTTCAAAGGGGACGGGAAGAAGCTGCAGCCAGGCCAGCCGGGGAAACAGCCCTTCTGAGAAGGGCTCCTCCGCAAGGCCCTCATGCCCTTCCCTGTAAGCACCGGCAACGGTCACATTCGTCCCATCCCAGCTATCGGTCCGCAGACGGGAAACCGAGCACAACCCAGAAAGCCTGCCGAACCAGCATCTCCACCTGACCTCCAGCATCAGGAAAGGGCAGCCAGCGTTGCTGGGGACCTCGCTCCCGCCTGGAACTGGCCCAGCGGCAAGCAGTGCTGCGTGTGAGCTGAACACAAGTTCAGCGCACGCCAGGCCCTCAAATCTGCCTACCAGCGGACGTCTGCACAAGCCAGCTCTGACCCGTAATGGTAAAAGCGGGGCAGCGCCTGCCCCTGGCACGCGGCTTGAACCACAACTGGCAGCAGAGGCTCTGCACCGTCTCTGTGCCTCACCAGCACCTGCAAGGCGTGAAACCCAGCAGCGCTGCTGCGAGGCTCTGATCGACCCCTTCCCGCTGTGCAGGCTACAGCGTGTCCAGACAGGTACCTAAAACCTCTGGTTGCCGAGTCTCACGGCTAAGGCAGAGCGAAATACACCCACCGTGTCCTCTCTCCAGTTCCTCCAGCATTTGCCTTAGGAATCCAGATGGCTGCAGGGACTTTCTTCCTCCGTCACCTGGGTACTTGGCTCTCGCAGGACCTTAACGGAAAATACGTGGTTCAATTTCATGCGAATAAATTACAGAAAACCAGCGCTTAGCCCGTGGGGTCGGCAGAGACAGACTACTCACCCTTGCGATGCCGGCCGTGCTGTAGAACAGCATCCAGCCGAGGAGCTGGAAAAGTCCTCCCTACAGGCCCATCTGTCACTAAACAGCCAGAGAAGCTTCCGTCATCTATCGTGATCTGCATCGGCAGAACTGAACCGCAGAAGCGGCGAGGGGATCACGCAAGGAGAGGGCACGCACGTGCAGGTCTCCGTCCTCACACCTGCAGAGCCGCCCGGCTGGCAGCTCTCAAAGGGAGGGAAAAGCCGTGACGTACCCATGCCATCTCCCGAAGCCTCAGTCCTGGAGCCCAGCCGGGAAGCTGCATCGCCTTCGCCTGCCGGCACGGCTGCAAGAAAGCGCAGGACAGAACAGCTCCCGTGACACGGTTCAAGATACTTCCTCAGATCGGGCTGGCAGGCAGCGCAGCTCAAAGACGGGATTACCCCACGGCACTCATCTCTCCCTTCCACTCAGGAGCATGGCGCAAAGAGTTCCCGCGTGCCTGCAGTGGCACCATGCCGGGGCAAAACGACCCACGCCCGGAGCTGCCAGGAGAAAGGACTCCCTGGAGCTCACGCCAGCTCTAAACTCAACCCCAACAAGCCCGCTGGCCCGGCAGCCAGCACCGGGAGCAGCTCAGGCTCCGAGGGGCCGGCACAGACAGCTTCGCGAGGCAAAATGCCTCGGGGCGCGTCACTGAGCCTGACCCCTGCCCTCTCTCCTCTCCTCCGCGTCTGCGCAACGGACACGGGAGGAGCAACTTGCATTTCACACGGAAAGAAGACGGAAAGGTAAATGCTCCTTCCTCCCGCTGGCTTACCTGAGGGGTTGCTCTCGGGCTCGCGGACAGGAACGGACCGAGAAGTCGGGAAGCCGCCGACTTCGAGAGGATCTTAAGGAAAATTGCACAGGCATAAGCTCTTGCCACATTGTCAATGTCTATTCTTGCAAGGAGAGGGACATTGAGAACTTACCTGCAGGATGCCCCAAGGGCTCCAAACCAGCATCCAGCCGAGAAGCTGGATAACCACTGCCACCACCCTCGCCTAGAAGCAAGCACGGACGAGAAACGTTTCCATTGCGCGCTGGGATCCACTTGTGCCTTGGGGAAGTGCAGGCACTGGAAGGGGGTCAGGCAACAACGCGGGAGCCAGATGTAGGTGGAGACTGCCAAAGCTGCAGAGGGGCCTGGTGACCTCTTGGCCGGCACCTGCCAGCTCTCCCAACGCTCTTTCCAGGCCACGTGCAACACCCCTCGAGGAGCGGCTGGACCAACATCGGGCCCCGCGGGGCTTTCTCACCGCGAGAGCTCTCACGCACGCCGAGGAAGCCCTCGCTAAAGCACTGCAGGGAAAACACCATCATCCGCGCTTCTCGGGGAGAAGAGCCCGCTGGCCTGTGAAAGGCTGCACCAGCGCCGCCCGCTTACCTGCTCCCCGTGCTCGCCACGGAGCAGCCCAGACAGCCCTGACATGCAGGGCCACCACGAGGACGAGGAGGACGAGGAGGCGGCGCGCAGGGGCCATGGCTCCCTGCATTCGCACCGTGACGCTGCTGCTGCTGCTGCGGCTGCTGCTGCTGCTGCTGCTGCCGCCGCCGCAGTGAGGGCCAGGGGCTGAGCGGTCGGTGCTTATGTCTGGCGCATCACCGCGGGGCTCTGTGACCTCACAGTCCCGCTGTGACCTCACGGCCGGGCCGAGAATGCGTGAGGACGGCTCTCGCCACGGGGTGCTCGTGGACAGCCGCTGGAGCCCAGCCAGGGGAGCTGCCCTCCCGGGGCAATTATTTGACAGGCAAAAGGAAACCGCAAGAGAGCACGCGGTGGGTATATGCTGCCTGACCAACCCAGTGGCCTTCTAGGATGGAGTGGCTACATGTCCTGGTTTCAGCTGGGATAGAGGTAATTGTCTTCCCAGTAGCTGGTACGGTGCTACGCTTTGAGTTCAGTGTGCGAAGAATGTTGATAACGCTGATGTTTTCAGTTGTTGCTAAGTAGTGTTTAGTCTAAAGTCAAGGATTTCTCAGCTTCTCATTCCCAGCTGGAGGGGCACAAGAAGTTGGGAGGGGACAGAGCCAGGGCAGCTGACCCAAACTGGCCAACGGGGTATTCCATACCAGGTGACGTCCCAGCTAGTGTATAAACTGGGGGGAGCGGGGGCGGGAGATCGCCGCTCGGGGACTAGCTGGGTGTCGATCGGCAGGTGGTGAGCAATTGCACTGCGCATCATTTGTACATTCCAATCCTTTTATTATTGCTGTTGTCATTTTATTGGTGTTATCATTATCATTATTAGTTTCTTCTTTTCTGTTCTATTAAACTGTTCCTATCTCAACCCACGAGTTTTACTTCTTTTCCTGATTTTCTCCCCCATCCCACAGCGGCGGGGGGAAGTGAGTGAGCGGCTGCGTGGTGCTTAGTTGCTGGCTGGGGTTAAACCACGACACTACATCAGTGGACCAGGGAAACGCTACGGATGTCATCCCTCTGGACTTCTGCAAGGCCTTTGACACGGTCCTCCTCAACGTCCTTCTCTTGAATGGGAGACATGTGGATCTGACAGACAGACTGCTCGGTGGATGAGGAATTGGTTGGATGGTCACATCCAGAGGGTAGTGCTCAACGGCTCAATGTCTGGGTGGAGATCGGTGACCAGGGGTGTCCCTCAGGGGTCCGTATTGGGACCAGTGCTGTTTAGTATCTTCCTCAGTGATACAGGCAGCGGGATCAAGTGCACCCTCAGCAAGTTTGCAGGTGACACCAAGCTGAGTGGTGCGGTTGACACGCCTGAGGGACGCGATGCCATCCAGAGGGACCTGGACGAGCTGGAGAAGTCGGCCCTGTGAACCTCACGAGGTTCAACAAGGCCAAGTCCAAGGTCCTGCACGTGGGTCAGAAGCTCCGGTGTACCGATACAGGCTGGGGGTTGAAGGGACTGAGAGCAGCCCTGGCCAGAAGGACTTGGGGGTGCTGGTGGATGAAAAGCTGGACATCAGCCGGCAGTCTGCGGTTGCAGCCCAGAAGGCCAACCATAGCCTGGGTTGCATCAAAAGAAGCGTGGCCAGCAGGTCAAGGGAAGTAATTCTGCCCCTCTGCTCTGCTCTGGTGAGACCCCACCTGCAGTACTGCGTCCAGCTCTGGGGTCCTCAGCACAGGAAAGACAGGGACCTGCGGCAGCGGGTCCGGAGGAGGGCCACAAAAACGATCAGAGGGCTGGAACACCACAGCTAGGAGGAAAGGCTGAGGGAGTTGGGGTTGTTCAGCCTGGAGAAGCGAAGGCTCCAGGGAGACCCGACCGCGGCCTTCCAATACTGAAAGGGGGCTTGTAAGAAAGATGGGGACAGAGTTTTTAGGAGGGCCTGCTGCGATAGGACAAGGGGTAATGGTTTTAAACCGAAAGAGGGAGATTCCAACTAGATGGAAGGAAGACTTTTTTTACAATGAGGGCGGTGAGACACTGGCACAGGTCGCCCAGAGAGGTGGCAGATGCCCCAGCCCTGGAAACTTTCAAGGTCAGGTTGGACGGGGCTCTGAGCAACCTGATCGAGTGGAAGGTGTCCCTGCTCATTGCAGGGGGCTTGGACTAGATGACCTTTAGAGGTCCCTTCCAACCCAAACCATGCTAGGATCCAATATTTCAAGGATCCTGCCTTAGGGATTGCACATGTCCATACATTCTGTATGATACGTCTAAGTATCTTTATGGTTTTACTATTTCGTACCAGCCGTGGAAACTGCTTTGCTGCTGGATGACTGCAAAGGCGAGATTTGGTAAACAATCATTAGAAATCTAATACTGACACTATGGTTGAAACAACAGACAAAAGTGTAGCCAAGTAATTAAGTAGTAGAGGTAGTTACTCATAAGTTTTGCAGTTCTTTGCTCTTCTGACTGGATGTTCCTGTACATTAGATAAGAAGAATATTGAAACTGACCATATGTGGCTGAAACCACGTTAAGCTCCAAGGTCAAAGAACAAGGACGACGAACAAAGACTGGAAGGCCAGCCAGCTGAGTTTCAAATGGGTCGGTGGTCGCAAAAGCAGCCCTTTGACTCAAATGAAGAACCGTTGCGCGTGATTGGATGGAGGCAGTACCATGATAATCGGTTACAATAATTTTTATGTATAGGTATACTAACCTGATTAATATGTAATTAGTTACTCCATAGAACCTGTTTGTGCTGAAGCTGTAGCGTGCACGCTAGGTGGAATTATGCCCTGTGCATCCAGCGCTGCAATAAAGAACGCCTGCTTTCTAAAACTCCAAAATGAGTCTTAGAGAGTATTAATTTACAGGCCCTGAATTTCGGTATCGTTAGCCGTGAGACCTGGCAACTGGAGGTTTTAGATATGTGCCTGGACACGCTGTAGACTGCACAGCAGGAAGGGATCGATCAGAGCCTCACTGCAGCAACACTGGGTTTCACACCTTTTGTCATGCCTGCTGCATCACGGTAACCTCTTGTGGTAATGTTAATGTCTCCAGCTCTGTGGCCAGCGGAGCACGAGCAATGGTAGGACCATGTTTCAAACCCTGTGGTAAGCCAGTCAGCGTAAATGGCAGTCCCTGCCAGGTGAAAGCAACCCTCTCCCTATCTGTCCCAAGGTACGGGGGGGTCTAAAAAACGTATCCTTCCCATCTACTGTTGCCCTTCATGGCAAGGCTTGTTCGTTGAGGCAACAGACTATCGGATCAGAACGGGAGCAGCCACGGTGGGCAGTTCAGTGGCGGTGTTCAGGGCTCTGTAACCTACCGCTAGTCACCACTTGCCCGGAGGTTTCTCTACCGCCTGTGCAGGAGAACCGTAGCGGGAAGGAGGCCTGACCACGCTTCCCCGTTCTTCCAGATCTTTTATCAATTCAGGAACAGCCCAGGTGGCATCAGAAGGTGACTCATATTGTAGGATAAAGGGGCAGGACCTGGAGCTCATGCTAGCGGCCTGTTTGTCAGGAATGCGTTGATGCGAGGTAAACTGTGGGGAAGAGCGTGCGGTGCCCCTGTTGCCCACTTTCCCCACGAGGCCACCCTCGACTGACCCATTCCATGCACCCATACCTCACCTATTACGGGGACCTAGAAGTAAAGCCGGACCGTCCGTCCATCCCATAGAATTGATTTAGCCCTGACCAGTGGCTGGGTAGTGATTTGCCATTGCCACCTACAAGAGCATCTATTTGCTTCCTAAGCGGAAGCTGTCCTTTGTTAAGCGTCCTTATCTACCGTCGATAGTTGGGCTCCTGTGTCAATGAGGAATGTTGCAAAGTAGCAATCGCCGCCATCAGCTCCGGACCAGGAGCCTGAGCAGTGGGGGCAGCGGCCCCAAGGATCAAGCCCTGACCCCAGCTGCCTGCAGATTGGCAGTCCTGGTTCAGCCCTGATGGATTTGGGCACCTCCCCGGGCTCACACCCCTAACGTCCACTGGCTCCCATGTTGTACGGTGTCGCTCCATCTCCTCACGCAGGCCCCGGAGAACGATCGTGAGGGAAACCCGACCAGTTGCTGCAAAACGGCAGTTGGCAGCCCGTTGAATGGACTCGGAGAGAGCCCTTTGCCTAACCACATCTTCCTGCACCTCTCATGCTCAGTGGCGACTGAGGGTGCTCCCCAATTTCCCCTCTCTGCTTTGGTCATTTGCACAGAGGCAGGCTGCGTCTTTTCTATTAGATTGACTTTAGCTGAGGTTCTCCCCTGCTTTTTATCCCCGGGGGTGCACAGTGGTAAAGAGCATAAGGAAGACATGGCCCTGCTGGAGTGGGTCCAGAGCAGGGCCACAAAGATGATGAGGGGGCTGGAGCGGGGGTCAGTAGCTCAGGTGTCTAAAGTTAGGTCGCCTGCACGCTGTCAACGAGTCTGTGACAAATGGCGGGGGGAAACGACTCCAGCCCTGCAGTTCTCTCTGTGGCAGTACATACCCCCCTGCCCCCCATCCCGCCAGCAGGAAACAAAACTTCTCCAGGCAGGGAGAAGGGGAAGGAAACCCCGGAGGCCGCAGGTTGAAATTTGAACTGGCCAATCGAGATGCGCCAGGTACACCGAGGTGACCCTCCTGGCCAAGAGAATTAAACGACCACAGGTCAGATTCGACAGGGGTATAAACGGGGTCCCGCCGGAGGACACGTCGGCAGTCCTCCTCGGAGCAGCGGGTCTGCAGTCGGGGACTCCCCCTCGGGCCGGGGCACCGCCCCAGGTAACTCCTCGAGGGAGAGAGCCCTCAGCTTTAGGTGAGTGATACGCGCGTTTTGAGCCATCACATTAACTCTTGGGGATTCTTAAGTCGGCCGTGTAGTATTAATTCTCTTTACATCATTGAGCCTGTGGTTTTATAAAATGTTACCGGACTTCTAACTAGCTTTTGCTGAAGAATAAATCTGAGTCTTAACACCTGTTGGATTTGGTTAGTCCTGCATCCCTAACATTTTAAATTGGCGTAGTCGGCAGGATGGTGTTAATGGAGGAATTATTAGGGAGGCACGGCTGCAGCCCTTCTCCCCCAGGTCTGGACTGGGTGAAGGAGAAGTGGTCCGACCCGGCAGTGGTCGTGGAGAGAGTAGAACTATGCCGCGGAACTTGTCGAGACGGCAAAGGCAGCGTGCGTGTCCTCCTGGGCACCTGCCGGATTCAAGCACAGAACCGAAAGAGTGATTCTGCTAGAAGGCAAGGGGAAATAGATTGTCTGAAGGTGGAATTGGAGGAAAGGGACGTGCGGCCCCTCATTGAAACCGACGGGCACGCGGGTCCGCCCGGTGGGAGCCCCCGGAGCACTGTTTGCACAGCCCCTTGGTTGGGACCCGAGCTCGGTGAGTTGCAAGCTAAGTTTTCGCGCAAGCCGGGTGAAACCGAACCTGAGTATTTGGGGAGAGTTTCTCTAACAGGGGAGGATCGGATACTGTTGAGTGATGATGAAGCAAGAGGTTACTGGGGACCGGGAGTGTTTCTGAGTGCCGGGCCGGCGGGTGATCAGTGGATAACGTCCCGAGTAGCCTACTGGGCTGGGGGTGTGGACCCCAAGGAGGGAGGAGAAGCTGTTACTATCCGGGAAAAGGGACTGTCGGAGTTAACGGAGGGCAGCAAGAAGGTCCGCCCAGCCGGCTGTCAACCCCGCCCCGAGCGGTCTCGAACTCGCGGTCGGTGGGGTCGGAACTGCGAACCCGGAAGGGACGGTCTCTGGCGGAAGGCGCCGGCACGGGGGGCAGCCCGAGCCGCGCTGCACGGGCAGTCCGCCGGCGGCGTCCGGGGCTGGGATTGCTGGAGGGGAAACCTGGAGACCCAAGGGAAGCGCGGTGGGGTGGGGGGGGCGAAGCTAGAGACCCAAGGGAAGCGCCAGCAAGCCCGCCCCCTCGGGAAGAGAAACGGGACCCTTTCGCGGCACTGCGAGAGGAACTGGAAGGGCTAAAAAACTAGAAGGTGCGGTTTGGGGTTCAGGCTGCCCAATCCGCATAGTGAATACCTGCCAATGGTCTGCTGATAAAGAGCCTTATATACACATTCCTGTGGGCCCAAAACAGATAAGTTTGGAATTCTTAATCGATACAGGAGCCCAAATTAGTGTTTTAAACGAACGACAAGCTAGTGAGCTGGGAATTAAGCCATCAGGAAAGGCTATAAACGTTAGAGGAGTAACAGGGGCGACAGAAAATGCCCCAGAGCTCGAACTCAACTTTGGTTACCGGGGGGGGGGGGGGGGGGGGGCGGGGGAAGAACAACAGCTGTGGAAGTGGCTTTAAGCCCCTATGAGGGAAATACACTGGGATTTGATGTGCTGGCAGGTGGGCAATGGGACCTACCCAATGGTAGGGTGTGGAGCTTCGGGGGCAGGGGGGCAGAGGCTATTCATGTGAGAACATTGCAGGTTGCTCCTGCACTACCGCAATCTAAAGTAACCCGTGTCCCTCAATACCCACTTCCAGTCGCAGCCAAATGGGGCATTTGGGAAGTAATTAATGATCTGGAGAAACGAGAGATCATCAGTCGCGCACATTCCCCTTATAATCCTCTTGTTTGGCCAGTCCGTAAATCAGATGAAAGGTGGCGACTAACAATTGATTATAGAAGATTGAACAGTAATACCCCACCATTAACTTCTGCCGTCCCAAGTATTACCTCAGTGATAACAGCAATACAGGCTGCAGCCCACCCATGGATGGTTGCTTTAGATGTCAAGGCTATGGGTTTTTTTATGGTTCCCCTAAGGGAAGAGAACAAACCCCAGTTGGCCTTCACTTGGGAAGGGACCCAATACACTTTCAATTGACTTCCCCAGGGATATAAGGACACCCCCACTATTGCTCACAATGCCTTAGCCAAGCTTCTTGATGCTGTGGAAGTACCATCAGGTGTCCACATATATCAATATATAGATGATATCCTGGTTGGTGGGGACAACAAGGAACAGGTAGGACAAGCTGCCCTCCATTGGTATTGTTCCTATGACCTTAGCAAAACCCAGAGGCCTGCATGCCTGGGAAGCCTCGGATGGGAGTGGAAAGACTCGCCACATCAGTGCCCAGTGGATAATACTGGCCTTCTAACCCTGTGACCCGGTTTTAAGACCGAGGCCTAGTTTGTGCTTTCTTACGGGACCATGAAGGAACGAGTCATTCCAGTCCTTTTGCTGGCAGTGATGACGGTGACAGGCGTGGATGGTGAAGATCTGGATGATAATGTCATGGCAAAATGATGGATATTAATATATCGTGAGTCCTTGACCTCGCATGAGAGCAATGTAACAATTATAGTTGGAGGTTCAGATTGGATGGGGGAGGAGGTTATACTCATGTTGTTTATAGTTGGTCACCAGGTGCAGTAAATGCTATTTCAGTATGAAACACCAGATGTGACTATATCCTCCAACTAACCCATGGGATCACGGGGTGGATTTGGAATGGTACTACGCTATGCCCTGAAATTCCATGGGGGCAACTGTGTAGGGTACTCAAGGAACATCGATAGAGCATTCTAGAACTGAATTTACAACTACCAACCTTAGCCACCGTTACATCTGACAATTTGGGGACTCTTAAACTATCGGTTATATCGGTAAAATGACTATCAAAAATTGGGCTGTATTGGATTAGATGCCAAAGAAAGAGAAGGGTATATGTAAAGTTTTGAACATGTCAATGGACAACTGCTGTGTTCACCCCAAATGGGTCAATGTGGCTTCAAGACTGAATCGACGAGAGAATATGGCAAGAGACTCGGAGGCAATTGCTTCTGCACCAGGGACCAACTGGTTGGGAAAAGTTCTGATATGTTCGTATTTTCTTTCACGGGGTGGGCGACCAGCCTTCTCTTATCTTTAATAATGCTTGTAGTTACGATTACTGTAATCTATATTGCAATAAGTTCTATCAAACGCTTGGTAGTGAAGCCTGTACTAACAGTTAAGTTAGTACTCCCTCAAAACTGTCCATACACTGGATATTCCTGTGTTCGATATTGCACTTTAATTCTACACCAGAAGGAAATGGTGGCCCACAATGAGCGTCAAATTCACCAAACTGCACTCCCTTTTAACTTTGGAGGCAAGACGTGACTGTACCACCACTTCAAGGAAACCAGTCGAATCATCACTGTGGTCACGGGGTGCATTGAGGCAGTACATCCCCCCCCCCCCCCCATCCCGCCAGCAGGAAACAAAACTTCTCCAGGAAGGGAGAAGGGGAAGGAAACCCCGGAGGCCGCAGGTTGAAATTTGAACTGGCCAATCGAGATGCGCCAGGTACACCGAGGTGACCCTCCTGGCCAAGAGAATTAAACGACCACAGGTCAGATTCGACAGGGGTATAAACGGGGTCCCGCCGGAGGACACGTCGGCAGTCCTCCTCGGAGCAGCGGGTCTGCAGTCGGGGACTCCCCCTCGGGCCGGGGCACCGCCCCAGGTAACTCCTCGAGGGAGAGAGCCCTCAGCTTTTAGGTGAGTGATACGCGCGTTTTGAGCCATCACATTAACTCTTGGGGATTCTTAAGTCGGCCGTGTAGTATTAATTCTCTTTACATCATTGAGCCTGTGGTTTTATAAAATGTTACCGGACTTCTAACTAGCTTTTGCTGAAGAATAAATCTGAGTCTTAACACCTATAGGATTTGGTTAGTCGTGCATCCGTAACACTCTCAACAGGAAGACTGCATCCGCCCCAAAGTCGCTCTAGCCTCAGGTCCCTTGCCTGTGGCTGAAGCCCAGGATGGCACATAAGAGCAAGGCAAGCAGGTGACCGTTCCCCCGGGTGCTCTCCTGCGCCCCTGCGATCTACAGCACCGACTGTGTGAGCAGCAGAGGGGCCTGGTGACCTCTTGGCCGGCACCTGCCAGCTCTCCCAACGCTCTTTCCAGGCCACGTGCAACACCCCTCGAGGAGCGGCTGGACCAACATCGGGCCCCGCGGGGCTCTCTTACCGGGAGAGCTCTCACGCACACCGAGGAAGCCCTCGCTAAAGCACTGCAGGGAAAAAAAAGATCATCCACGCTTCTCGGGGAGAAGCGGCAATCCCCTCTCCCCCTCGGTACTTTTACACTTTCTTGGCAATAGTAACCGTGATCTAAGCCAAGGCCTCAGCACTAACAACAGACCCAGCCACCCTTTAGACTCAAAAGCCATGTGCTTACTGTTGCACCCCCCCAGAACTGCCCTCTCTGTACTCACGAACGGCCTTGGCTCTAAACGGGTGTTCTGCTTCAGTGTCCTGTGAGGAGTGGCCGCAGCCTTAGCACGCAGCTGAACTCTTACAAATGCTCCAGCCAGCCTTTCAACACGCTGTTCAAGCAGTGGGGTGGCCACCACTTTGGTACGGCCAAGGCAGTAAAGGCCTCCCTCAGGGCGTGCCTTAACAGGAGGCCCAGCACCCAGGTGTGGACATACTTTGCAGCACCCCCAGTTGGTGATGGCCCATCAGTTAGGGCCCGTCAAGGCAATCGGCGAGGACCTTTGTTGTGCCTGCAGTGCATTGGCTCGGCAGGCTTCTGTCCCTGGCGATGTTCTTGATGGCTTCCCTCTTGTCCTGGGTATCCCATGTGAGGAGGCCCACGGCCAGATGATCCCGCTGCGATAAATGTTCCCTCACCCGACGGACGCTCCCGCGCCAGTCCGTGCGACTGGCCAGGTCGGACTCCCGCCACTGCCTCCCGCACCGTACGTCGGTGAGGCTGGTGTCGCTGTCTGTTGCTGGCCATGGCCATGGGCTCCCCCACTGGGGGCCTGGCGCCGGTCGGGGGAGCCGCGTGCCCGGCTCCCGCCTGCCGACACCGTGGGCATCCGCGGCTGCGCCCGGGCGCGGAGCTCAGCCAGTGCTGGTGCCGCGCGGGGCTTGCTGTTGGTAGCACACGGACACTTGCCTGACAGCTCTGTCCCTCTTTATTTTGAAACAAAGGGCTGAACCTGCGGCTGTCGGCAGGGCTTCTCTCAGCGCACACCCAAGCCCTACCCCGGCGGGGCCGCCTTCAGCCCCTGCTGGAGGGTCAGAGAAACGTGCTCTGGGGGCGGGATGGCCGTGTTGGTTGGGCCTGGAAGGTGCTGGCCTCGTCCCGCTGGAGCAGAGCCGCCAGGGATGGGCTGGGGGGCCGCGGGGGCCGCGGGGAGGCCGGGCGCGCCGGTTTTCCAGGCAGGACCGTCGGCTGCTGTCTTTGGTTCCATCTCTCGGCGGTGCCGGGGTGGCTGGTCCGGCTGTCCGAGCGCGAGCGGTAGCCTGAAGCGGCAGCGGCACGCCTGTGGAGAGAGGAGGCCGCTGAGGCCCTCAGCTGCAGACGGGACAGAGGGACTCAGCTCCGCAGCACGGCCCAGAGCCGGCAAGGCTCACCACCACGGGCAGAGCCGCTGGCACAGCTCGGCCGAGGTGGGCACCCGCACCTCACGGCACCAGCGAGGGGGGCATTCCTGCGGGCAGGTTTGCTGGTCAGGAGCGGGCGCTTGTGCGCGTCTCGCTTTCTAGGGCAACCTCACGCCCCGCTCTTTCTCGTCCTGACCTTGCTTTGCCTATGGCTCTCCCTCCGGGGGGCTGCCCTTGTCCCAGGCAGGGTCACTTTGAGCTAACACTGGCTCCAGCCAGAGCGGGCTCTCGAGAAGAGGGCCCGGGAATTAAGAGGCCTCAGCAGAAACCTCAGCAGAGTCTTTTGGCCAACCACTAACTCGCCACTCCACAGCAGCCTGACTAGAAATGCTTCGTGGCTACGAGCAGCCGTCGAAGGAAGCAGTGGGGGAGGGAAATCAAGAACTCACTGTTTCCTCTTCCTCCGCCGCCGGATCATGACACAGCAGAAGACTATTCCAAGTGGCAGGGCAACCATGAGTACTGCCGTGCCTATCATACAGCGCCTCCGCACATCTTGGGGACAGAGGACACTGCCGGGGCTCTGGGGCTCGTCACCACTCGTGGTTCTCTCGCTGACCACGTCTGGAGGAGCAGTTGGGAACGTTAGATCGTCCTGTGCACCACTGGCAAGCTTGCAGCACGTTTGATGGGGTCAGGAAGGTCCCTCTTTCCCCACAGGTGCTGGTGCCTGGGGGCACGCTCCCACCCTTTGGGACAGGTTGTCCCACCGAACAAACCTCAGAAGGCCAGAAGAGGAGCGCGGCGGGGAGCGCAGCTGCTCCTTTGAGGGACACGGGCAAAAGCCATCCCTGCAGCAGGCAGTGCCCCCCCCAGCTCTCCCTCCCCCTGGCCAGCTCCCACACCCCGCGGGGACAGGGTCAGGCCCTCTCAGGAGACACCTGGACCTTGCTCTCCCCTTCGGCCTTTTCTCCAGCATGCGCACCGCTTGCAGCCGCTGCCAGATTTTAGGACGCCTCTCCCACTTCGGGACCCCAGCAGGACTGCTCAGTACCTGAGTCCGCTCGAGGAAATCCATATACGCTGCCGCGGTGGTCTTCTCCGGGCTTTGACAGCACTGCCAAAAAGCAGTGAGGCAGGTGAAGCCTCAGCATGGCTCGGGCACAGAGGACGCAGGAGGACGGGGAGGCTCCCCCTAAGCCCCTGCCCAGTCTGCGAGTCAGAGCATCGCTCTGGACCTCAGCTCACGGGAGGGATCCCGCTCGGTGCTGCTTTTGTGCCTTGGGCCTCTAGAGACTCCGGGCAACCTCTGGGATGCAGCTACGGCGGGAGGCACGTTCCGTCAAGAGGCACATCTCCCATCATCTGCAGGACGTGGCCCAGATGCCTCGAACCCAAAACACTTTCAGCTTTGGCTGCTGGCGTGACGTGCAAGAGCCAACGCTGGGGGAAGAGCCTGCTGACACGCAGCCACCCTGATGGGTGACACCAGCCGGCCACGGGACAGCAATTACCTGGTGTGCCAGGGGCCTGCCTCGCCTCCGGTCCTGCAGCGGAGACTGGCAGTGAGCCACTGCTTCCTCCCAAAAACACCTCCTTCTGCACAGCCTCTCGGTCCGTCTCTTGAGAAAGCAAGCGGGACAGTTGGATCAGACAGAACCGTTCCCCACGAGGGAGATGGCATCTTCAGGAGGCACTCCTTCTCAAGGACATTGACGGGGTTTAGAAACAGCGCCTGGGCTTTCGGGGCTGCGCCTAGTCACCACGCCAGACAACAGCCACGCCTGAGCTGCTGGGAGACCTGGGACATTGCACGCAACCTTCTGGTTTGCATTGCACGCAGCGCATTCCTGGCAAACTGTAAGGTGATGCTCAACGCCTTCCTTCAAAGGGGACGGGAAGAAGCTGCAGCCAGGCCAGCCGGGGAAACAGCCCTTCTGAGAAGGGCTCCTCCGCAAGGCCCTCATGCCCTTCCCTGTAAGCACCGGCAACGGTCACATTCGTCCCATCCCAGCTATCGGTCCGCAGACGGGAAACCGAGCACAACCCAGAAAGCCTGCCGAACCAGCATCTCCACCTGACCTCCAGCATCAGGAAAGGGCAGCCAGCGTTGCTGGGGACCTCGCTCCCGCCTGGAACTGGCCCAGCGGCAAGCAGTGCTGCGTGTGAGCTGAACACAAGTTCAGCGCACGCCAGGCCCTCAAATCTGCCTACCAGCGGACGTCTGCACAAGCCAGCTCTGACCCGTAATGGTAAAAGCGGGGCAGCGCCTGCCCCTGGCACGCGGCTTGAACCACAACTGGCAGCAGAGGCTCTGCACCGTCTCTGTGCCTCACCAGCACCTGCAAGGCGTGAAACCCAGCAGCGCTGCTGCGAGGCTCTGATCGACCCCTTCCCGCTGTGCAGGCTACAGCGTGTCCAGACAGGTACCTAAAACCTCTGGTTGCCGAGTCTCACGGCTAAGGCAGAGCGAAATACACCCACCGTGTCCTCTCTCCAGTTCCTCCAGCATTTGCCTTAGGAATCCAGATGGCTGCAGGGACTTTCTTCCTCCGTCACCTGGGTACTTGGCTCTCGCAGGACCTTAACGGAAAATACGTGGTTCAATTTCATGCGAATAAATTACAGAAAACCAGCGCTTAGCCCGTGGGGTCGGCAGAGACAGACTACTCACCCCTGCGATGCCGGCCGTGCTGTAGAACAGCATCCAGCCGAGGAGCTGGAAAAGTCCTCCCTACAGGCCCATCTGTAACTAAACACCCAGAGAAGCTTCCGTCATCTATCGTGATCTACATCGGCAGAACTGAACCGCAGAAGCGGTAAGGGGATCACGCAAGGAGAGGGCACACAACGTGCAGGTCTCCGTCCTCACACCTGCAGAGCCGCCCGGCTGGCAGCTCTCAAAGGGAGGGAAAAGCCGTGACGTACCCATGCCATCTCCCGAAGCCTCAGTCCTGGAGCCCAGCCGGGAAGCTGCATCGCCTTCGCCTGCCGGCACGGCTGCAAGAAAGCGCAGGACAGAACAGCTCCCGTGACACGGTTCAAGATACTTCCTCAGATCGGGCTGGCAGGGAGCGCAGCTCAAAGACGGGATTACCCCACGGCACTCATCTCTCCCTTCCACTCAGGAGCATGGCGCAAAGAGTTCCCACGTGCCTGCAGTGGCACCATGCCGGGGCAAAACGACCCACGCGCGGAGCTGCCAGGAGAAAGGACTCCCTGGAGCTCACGCCAGCTCTAAACTCAACCCCAACAAGCCTGCTGGCCCGGCAGCCAGCACCGGGAGCAGCTCAGGCTCCGAGGGGCCGGCATAGACAGCTTTGCAGGGCAAAATGCCTCGGGGCGCGTCACTGAGCCTGACCCGTGCCCTCTCTCCTCTTCTCCGCGTCTGCGCAACGGACACGGAAGGAGCAACTTGCATTTCACACGGAAAGAAGACGGAAAGGTAAATGCTCCTTCCTCCCGCTGGCTTACCTGTGGGGTTGCTCTCAGGCTCGCGGACAGGAAGGGACCGAGAAGTCGGGAAGCCACCGTCTTCAAGAGGATCTTAAGGAAAATTGCACAGGCATAAGCTCTTGCCACATTGTCAATGTTTATTCTTGCAAGGAGAGGGACATTGAGAACTTACCTGCAGGATGCCCCAAGGGCTCCAAACCAGCATCCAGCCGAGAAGCTGGATAACCACTGCCACCACCCTCATCTAGAAGCAAGCACAGATGAGAAACGTTTCCATTGCGCGCTGGGATCCACTTGTGCCTTGGTGAACTGCAGGCACTGGAAGGGGGTCAGGCAACAACGTGGGAGCCAGATGTAGGTGGAGACTGCCAAAGCTGCAGAGGGGCCTGGTGACCTCTTGGCCAGCACCTGCCAGCTCTCCCAACGCTCTTTCCAGGCCACGTGCAACACCCCTCGAGGAGCGGCTGGACCAACATCGGGCCCCGCGGGGCTCTCTTACCGGGAGAGCTCTCACACACACCGAGGAAGCCCTCGCTAAAGCACTGCAGGGAAAAAACCATCATCCGCGCTTCTCGGGGAGAAGAGCCCGCTGGCCTGTGAAAAGCTGCACCAGCGCCGCCCGCTTACCTGCTCCCTGTGCTTGCCACCGAGCAGCCCAGACAGCCCTGACATGCAGGGCCACCAGGAGGATGAGGAGGCGGCGGGCAGGGGCCATGGCTCCCTGCACTTGCACTGTGACGCTGCTGCTGCTGCTGCTGGTGCTGCTGCTGCTGCTACCGCCGCCGCAGTGAGCGCCAGGGGCTGAGCGGTTGGTGCTTATGTCTGGCACGTCACCGCGGGGCTCTGTGACCTCACAGTCCCGCTGTGACCTCACGGCTGGGCCGAGAATGCGTGAGGACGGCTCCTGCCACGGGGTGCTCGTGGACAGCCGCTGGAGCACAGCCAGGGGAGCTGCCCTCCCGGGGCAATTATTTGACAGGCAAAAGGAAACC
The DNA here is from genome assembly GCF_900496995.4 of Aquila chrysaetos chrysaetos. Taxonomy (NCBI): domain Eukaryota; kingdom Metazoa; phylum Chordata; class Aves; order Accipitriformes; family Accipitridae; genus Aquila; species Aquila chrysaetos. Next base: position 3,367 of record NW_024470335.1, on the reverse strand, counting down.
GCAAGAGAGCACGCGGTGGGTATATGCTGCCTGACCAACCCAGTGGCCTTCTAGGATGGAGTGGCTACATGTCCTGGTTTCAGCTGGGATAGAGGTAATTGTCTTCCCAGTAGCTGGTACGGTGCTACGCTTTGAGTTCAGTGTGCGAAGAATGTTGATAACGCTGATGTTTTCAGTTGTTGCTAAGTAGTGTTTAGTCTAAAGTCAAGGATTTCTCAGCTTCTCATTCCCAGCTGGAGGGGCACAAGAAGTTGGGAGGGGACAGAGCCAGGGCAGCTGACCCAAACTGGCCAACGGGGTATTCCATACCAGGTGACGTCCCAGCTAGTGTATAAACTGGGGGGAGCGGGGGCGGGAGATCGCCGCTCGGGGACTAGCTGGGTGTCGATCGGCAGGTGGTGAGCAATTGCACTGCGCATCATTTGTACATTCCAATCCTTTTATTATTGCTGTTGTCATTTTATTGGTGTTATCATTATCATTATTAGTTTCTTCTTTTCTGTTCTATTAAACTGTTCCTATCTCAACCCACGAGTTTTACTTCTTTTCCTGATTTTCTCCCCCATCCCACAGCGGCGGGGGGAAGTGAGTGAGCGGCTGCGTGGTGCTTAGTTGCTGGCTGGGGTTAAACCACGACACTACATCAGTGGACCAGGGAAACGCTACGGATGTCATCCCTCTGGACTTCTGCAAGGCCTTTGACACGGTCCCCCTCAACGTCCTTCTCTTGAATTGGAGACATGTGGATCTGACAGACAGACTGCTCGGTGGATGAGGAATTGGTTGGATGGTCACATCCAGAGGGTAGTGCTCAGCGGCTCAATGTCTGGGTGGAGATCGGTGACCAGGGGTGTCCCTCAGGGGTCTGTATTGGGACCAGTGCTGTTTAGTATCTTCCTCAGTGACACAGGCAGCGGGATCAAGTGCACCCTCAGCAAGTTTGCAGGCGACACCAAGCTGAGTGGTGCGGTTGACACGCCTGAGGGACGGGATGCCATCCAGAGGGACCTGGGCGAGCTCGAGAAGTCGGCCCTGTGAACCTCACGAGGTTCAACAAGGCCAAGTCCAAGGTCCTGCACATGGGTCAGAAGCTCCGGTGTACCAATACAGGCTGGGGGTTGAAGGGACTGAGAGCAGCCCTGGCCAGAAGGACTTGGGGGTGCTGGTGGATGAAAAGCTGGACATCAGCCGGCAGTCTGCGGTTGCAGCCCAGAAGGCCAACCATAGCCTGGGTTGCATCAAAAGAAGCGTGGCCAGCAGGTCAAGGGAAGTAATTCTGCCCCTCTACTCCGCTCTGGCGAGACCCCACCTGCAGTACTGCGTCCAGCTCTGGGGTCCTCAGCACGGGAAAGACACGGACCTGCGGCAGCGGGTCCGGAGGAGGGCCACAAAAACGATCAGAGGGCTGGAACACCACAGCTAGGAGGAAAGGCTGAGGGAGTTGGGGTTGTTCAGCCTGGAGAAGCGAAGGCTCCAGGGAGACCTGACCGCGGCCTTCCAATACTGAAAGGGGGCTTGTAAGAAAGATGGGGACAGAGTTTTTAGGAGGGCCTGCTGCGATAGGACAAGGGGTAATGGTTTTAAACCGAAAGAGGTAGGTTCCGACTAGATGGAAGGAAGCCTTTTTTTACAACGAGGGCGGTGAAACACTGGCACAGGTCGCCCAGAGAGGTGGCAGATGCCCCAGCCCTGGAAACTTTCAAGGTCAGGTTGGACGGGGCTCTGAGCAACCTGATCGAGTGGAAGGTGTCCCTGCTCATTGCAGGGGGCTTGGACTAGATGACCTTTAGAGGTCCCTTCCAACCCAAACCATGCTAGGATTCTATGATTCTAACTGGGAAGTAATACACCATTCTGCCTGAGGATCGCTATCAGTCAGGATGAGAGGTGACCTCAGAGCACATGAAGCATTCACTCCCAACATGAGGTAGCTTTCCTGGTTTGTTTTTTTTTTTTTTTAATTATTTATTTACTTATTTATTTAAATAACTTTTTGTTCTGTTTTTCTCCTGATGATATCTCTTTTTATAACAGCATCTGAACATTACAAACACACTTTGAGGAGATAAGGTCACTAATCTCTAAGTCATTAAGTAGGCTATGGATCCATCATTCTGCATCTGAAATTGTGTCACTGTTCAGAATCTGAGAGCTCTGAGATCAGAATCAGAGAACAAGTCCTTCTTTCCAGGAGTGTTCATTCAGTTTATATTAAGATGCTTCTTGAAAAACAAATGAGGAACCAAACTATCCACAAGAAGCTAGAAATCACCAGGAAAACAGAATCCTGAACTCCTTTTTTGCTAAGCAGTAGGATGCAGGGTCACAGTCTTTTCATCTTCTTCTGATGCATCTTGCACTCTACTCCTTATGAAACAGCGCCAGCAAGGCAGATACCTAGCATAGGTAAGTGTATTATTCCATAGCCTGGTAAGTGTATTATTCTTCTAGTACATATAGAAAGGTGGTACAAGGAGAACACTGAATTTAGATCAGCTTTTCCATAAAGGGACTACTTTAAACACTGGGCCCCAATTTTGTTAAAAAAAGAGCAAGTACCTTCTTTCTAGTTTTCAAGGTCCTTCACGGTCCTGGCCCTTTGTTGTACACTGCTGGGTGTTTCTGATTTTGTTCACCAGCAAACTCTTTCCTTCCAAGATTAAACTCAGGGAAATTTTTTGGGAACAGTTTACTACATTCTATAGCAATATAGAAACCACTTTGATTTGGATTCTCTCCAACCTATCTAATCCTCTAACAAATTCCCAACAGGTCTTGCCACAAACGTTTCTATAAATCTTCATATCATGCTACAAAGTATGCAACACATATTCTCAGACCTATGCTGCAAAATTTTATTCTAGTGGACTGCAGGCCATTTTATCTTAGTCCACGCACAAATCCCCAGGGAGACCAGTGACAAGTGATAGGTAGTCTGGATTTGGCCCATCTATTCAAGAGAGAGTCAGTCTTAAACAGCGTAGAAGCTAAGCCATTCTGCACTATTTCGTCTGTGGGACAAGTCATCATTTCCTGGGGCACATGGCTAAAGAATCCAGTGAGTTTTGCTTATTCCTTTTGAAGAGGAGAGGCAGCTAGCTCCTCTGAAAAGATGCAAGACTCTTGATCCCAGACATAGGTTCCTCCTTGCAACTCTATGCTACATATCTGAGCTTTGCTAAGGAGGACACAGTGAAGGCATGTTCTAGTGTTTCCCAGTGGGTAGGTCTAAATTGCTCCTGACTCAGCACATTTGTTGCTGGGATCTGAAGTGCCTGTAAACACTGGAAATTGCTCTGAATTGTAAGAGCTAGGGTTTTTATTTGATCCAGCCTTAAGGCTTATTTTGAACTGGACCCAAAAGTCT